>NW_027474096.1:0-87838 GCF_050947335.1 Megachile rotundata | reverse complement strand
TTATTACTCTTATTATTATCAAGCTAACTCATATTATTAGCGATATTGTGCTAATATGATCGATAGAACGACAATTACTATACTTATTACTCTTATTATTATCAATCTAATTCATATTATTAGCCATATTATGCTTATATGATCGATAGAACGACAATTACTATACTTATTACTCTTATTATTATCAATCTAATTCATATTATTAGCCATATTATGCTTATATGATCGATAGAACGACAATTACTATAATTAATACTCATATTATTATCAATCTAAATGATATTATTCGCCATATTATGCTAATATGATCGATAGAACGACAATTACTATACTTATTACTCTTATTATTATCAATCTAATTCATATTGTTAGCCATATTATGCTTATATGATCGATAGAACGACAATTACTATACTTATTACTCTTATTATTATCAATCTAATTCATATTATTAGCCATATTATGCTTATATGATCGATAGAACGACAATTACTATAATTAATACTCATATTATTATCAATCTAAATGATATTATTCGCCATATTATGCTAATATGATCGATAGAACGACAATTACTATACTTATTACTCTTATTATTATCAATCTAACTCATATTATTAGCGATATTATGCTTATATGATCGATAGAACGACAATTACTATACTTATTACTCTTATTATTATCAATCCAAATCATATTATTCGCCATATTATGCTTATATGGTCGATAGAACGGCATATACTATACATATTACTCTTATTATTATCAATCTAAATCATATTATTTGCCATATTATGCTTATATGATCGATAGAACGACAATTACTATACTTATTACTCTTATTATTATCAATCTAATTCATATTATTAGCCATATTATGCTTATATGATCGATAGACGACAATTACTATACTTATTACTCTTATTATTATTAATCTAACTCATATTATTAACCATATGATGCTTATATGATCGATAGAACGACAATTACTATACTTAGTACTCTTATTATTATCAATCTAAATCATATAATTCGCCATATTATGCTTATATGATCGATAGAACGGCAATTACTATAGTTATTACTCTTATTATTATCAATCTAACTCATATTATTAGCCATATTATGCTTATATGATCGATAGAACGACAATTACTATACTTATTACACTCATTACTATTAATCTAACTCATATTATTAACCATATTGTGCAGATATGATCGATAGAACGACAATTACTATACTTATTACTCTTATTATTATCAATCTAAATCATATTATTCGCCATATTATTCTTATATGATCGATAAAACGAGAATTACTATACTTGTTACACTCATTAATATTAATCTAACTGATATTATTAACCATATTGTGCAGATATGATCGATGGAACGACAATTACTATACTTATTACTCTTATTATTATCAATCTAACTCATATTATTGGCCACATTATGCATATATGATCGATAGAACGGCAATTACTATACTTATTACTCTTATTGTTATCAATCTAACTCATATTATTAGCGATATTATTCTTATATGAGCGATAGAACGACAATTACTATACTTATTACTGTTATTATTATTAATCTAACTCATATTATTAACCATATGATGCTTATATGATCGATAGAACGACAATTACTATACTTATTACTGTTATTATTATCAATCTAACTCATATTATTGGCCACATTATGCATATATGATCGATAGAACGGCAATTACTATACTTATTACTCTTATTGTTATCAATCTAACTCATATTATTAGCGATATTATGCTTATATGATCGATAGAACGACAATTACTATACCTATTACTCTTATTATTATCAGTCTAAATCATATTATTCGCCATATTATGCTTATATGATCGATAGGACGACAATTACTATACTTATTACACTCATTACTACTAATCTAACTCACATTATTAACCATATTGTGCAGATATGATCGGTAGAACTACAATTACTATACTTATTACTCTTATTATTATCAATCTAACTCATATTATTGGCCACATTATGCATATATGATCGATAGAACGGCAATTACTATACTCATTACTCTTATTGTTATCAATCTAACATATTATGAGCGATATTATGCTTATATGTTCGATAGAACGACAATTACTATACTTATTACTCTTATTATTATCAATCTAATTCATATTATTAGCCATATTATGCTTCCATGGTCGATAGAACGACAATTACTATGCTCATTATTCTTATTATTATTAATCTAACTCATATTATTGGCCACATTATGCATATATGATCGATAGAACGGCAATTACTATACTTATTACTCTTATTGTTATCAATCTAACTCATATTATTAGCGATATTATGCTTATATGATCGATAGAACGACAATCACTATACTTATTACTCTTATTATTATCAATCTAATTCATATTATTAGCCATATTATGCTTCCATGATCGATAGAACGACAATTACTATACTTATTACTGTTATTATTATCAATCTAATTCATATTATTAGCCATATTATGCTTATATGATCGATAGACGACAATTACTATACTTATTATTCTTATTATTATTAATCTAACTCATATTATTAACCATATGATGCTTATATGATCGATAGAACGACAATTACTATACTTAGTACTCTTATTATTATCAATCTAAATGATATTATTCGCCATATTATGCTCATATGATCGATAGAACGACAATTACTATACTTATTACTCTTATTATTATTAATCTAACTCATATTATTAGCGATATTATTCTTATATGATCGATAGAACGACAATTACTATACTTATTACACTCATTACTATTAATCTAACTCATATTATTAACCATATTGTGCAGATATGATCGATAGAACGACAATTACTATACTTATTACTCTTATTATTATCAAGCTAACTCATATTATTAGCGATATTATGCTTATATGATCGATAGAACGACAATTACTATACTTATTACTCTTATTATTATCAATCTAATTCATATTATTAGCCATATTATGCTTATATGATCGATAGAACGACAATTACTATACTTATTACTCTTATTATTACCAATCTAACTCGTATTATTAGCCATATTATGCTTCCATGGTCGATAGAACGACAATTACTATACTTATTACACTCATTACTATTAATCTAACTCATATTATTAACCATATTGTGCAGATATGATCGATAGAACGACAATTACTGTACTTATTACTCTTATTATTATCAATCTAACTCGTATTATTAGCCATATTATGCTTCCATGGTCGATAGAACGACAATTACTATACTTATTATTCATATTATTATTAATCTAATAAATATTATTAACCTTATTATGCTTATGTGATCGATAGAACGACAATTACTATAGTTATTACTCTTATTATTATCAATCTAACTCATATTATTAGCCATATTATGCTTATATGATCGATAGAACGACAATTACTATACTTATTACTCTTATTATTATCAATCTAAATCATATTATTCGCCATATTATTCTTATATGATCGATAGAACGACAATTACTATACTTATTACACTCATTACTATTAATCTAACTCATATTATTAACCATATTGTGCAGATATGATCGATAGAACGACAATTACTATACTTATTACTCTTATTATTATCAAGCTAACTCATATTATTAGCGATATCATGCTTATATGATCGATAGAACGACAATTACTATACTTATTACTCTTATTATTATCAATCTAATTCATATTATTAGCCATATTATGCTTATATGACCGATAGAACGACAATTACTATACTTATTACTCTTATTATTATCAATCTAATCTATATTATTAGCCATATTATCCTTATATGATCGATAGAACGACAATTACTATAATTATTACTCATATTATTATCAATCTAAATGATATTATTCGCCATATTATGCTAATATGATCGATAGAACGACAATTACTATACTTATTACTCTTATTATTATCAATCTAATTCATATTATTAGCCATATTATGCTTATATGATCGATAGAACGACAATTACTAAACTTATTACTCTTATTGTTATCAAGCTAACTCATATTATTAGCCATATTATGCTTATATGATCGATGGAACGACAATTACTATAATGATTACTCATATTATTATCATTCTAAATGATATTATTCGCCATATTATGCTCATATGATCGATAGAACGACAATTACTATACTTATTACTCTTATTATTATTAATCTAACTCATATTATTAACCATATTATGCTTATATGATCGATAGAACGACAATTACTATACTTATTACTCTTATTATTATCAATCTAACTCATATTATTAGACATATTATGCTTATATGATCGATAGAACGACAATCACTATACTTATTACTCTTATTATTATCAATCTAAATCATATTATTCGCCATATTATTCTTATATGATCGATCGAACGACGATTACTATACTTATTACACTCATTACTATTAATCTAACTCATATTATTAACCATATTGTGCAGATATGATCGATAGAACGACAATTACTATACTTATTACTCTTATTATTATCAAGCTAACTCATATTATTAGCGATATTGTGCTAATATGATCGATAGAACGACAATTACTATACTTATTACTCTTATTATTATCAATCTAATTCATATTATTAGCCATATTATGCTTATATGATCGATAGAACGACAATTACTATACTTATTACTCTTATTATTATCAATCTAATTCATATTATTAGCCATATTATGCTTATATGATCGATAGAACGACAATTACTATAATTAATACTCATATTATTATCAATCTAAATGATATTATTCGCCATATTATGCTAATATGATCGATAGAACGACAATTACTATACTTATTACTCTTATTATTATCAATCTAATTCATATTATTAGCCATATTATGCTTATATGATCGATAGAACGACAATTACTAAACTTATTACTCTTATTATTATCAAGCTAACTCATATTATTAGCCATATTATGCGTATATGATCGATAGAACGACAATTACTATACGTATTACTCATATTATTATCAATCTAAATGATATTATTCGCCATATTATGCTCATATGATCGATAGAACGACAATTACTATACTTATTACTCTTATTATTATTAATCTAACTCATATTATTAGCGATATTATGCTTATATGATCGATAGAACGACAATTACTATACTTAGTACTCTTATTATTATCAATCCAAATCATATTATTCGCCATATTATGCTTATATGGTCGATAGAACGGCATATACTATACATATTACTCTTATTATTATCAATCTAAATCATATTATTTGCCATATTATGCTTATATGATCGATAGAACGACAATTACTATACTTATTGCTCTTATTATTATCAATCTAATTCATATTATTAGCCATATTATGCTTATATGATCGATAGACGACAATTACTATACCTATTACTCTTATTATTATTAATCTAACTCATATTATTAACCATATGATGCTTATATGATCGATAGAACGACAATTACTATACTTAGTACTCTTATTATTATCAATCTAAATCATATAATTCGCCATATTATGCTTATATGATCGATAGAACGGCAATTACTATAGTTATTACTCTTATTATTATCAATCTAACTCATATTATTAGCCATATTATGCTTATATGATCGATAGAACGACAATTACTATACTTATTACACTCATTACTATTAATCTAACTCATATTATTAACCATATTGTGCAGATATGATCGATAGAACGACAATTACTATACTTATTACTCTTATTATTATCAATCTAAATCATATTATTCGCCATATTATTCTTATATGATCGATAAAACGAGAATTACTATACTTGTTACACTCATTAATATTAATCTAACTGATATTATTAACCATATTGTGCAGATATGATCGATGGAACGACAATTACTATACTTATTACTCTTATTATTATCAATCTAACTCATATTATTGGCCACATTATGCATATATGATCGATAGAACGGCAATTACTATACTTATTACTCTTATTGTTATCAATCTAACTCATATTATTAGCGATATTATGCTTATATGATCGATAGAACGACAATTACTATACCTATTACTCTTATTATTATCAGTCTAAATCATATTATTCGCCATATTATGCTTATATGATCGATAGGACGACAATTACTATACTTATTACACTCATTACTACTAATCTAACTCATATTATTAACCATATTGTGCAGATATGATCGGTAGAACTACAATTACTATACTTATTACTCTTATTATTATCAATCTAACTCATATTATTGGCCACATTATGCATATATGATCGATAGAACGGCAATTACTATACTTATTACTCTTATTGTTATCAATCTAACATATTATGAGCGATATTATGCTTATATGTTCGATAGAACGACAATTACTATACTTATTACTCTTATTATTATCAATCTAATTCATATTATTAGCCATATTATGCTTCCATGGTCGATAGAACGACAATTACTATGCTCATTATTCTTATTATTATTAATCTAATTCATATTATTGGCCACATTATGCATATATGATCGATAGAACGGCAATTACTATACTTATTACTCTTATTGTTATCAATCTAACTCATATTATTAGCGATATTATGCTTATATGATCGATAGAACGACAATCACTATACTTATTACTCTTATTATTATCAATCTAATTCATATTATTAGCCATATTATGCTTCCATGATCGATAGAACGACAATTACTATACTTATTACTGTTATTATTATCAATCTAATTCATATTATTAGCCATATTATGCTTATATGATCGATAGACGACAATTACTATACTTATTATTCTTATTATTATTAATCTAACTCATATTATTAACCATATGATGCTTATATGATCGATAGAACGACAATTACTATACTTAGTACTCTTATTATTATCAATCTAAATGATATTATTCGCCATATTATGCTCATATGATCGATAGAACGACAATTACTATACTTATTACTCTTATTATTATTAATCTAACTCATATTATTAGCCATATTATGCTTATATGATCGATAGAACGACAATTACTATACTTATTACTCTTATTATTATCAATCTAAATCATATTATTCGCCATATTATACTTATATGATCGATAGAACGACAATTACTATACTTATTACACTCATTACTATTAATCTAACTCATATTATTAACCATATTGTGCAGATATGATCGATAGAACGACAATTACTATACTTATTACTCTTATTATTATCAAGCTAACTCATATTATTAGCGATATTATGCTTATATGATCGATAGAACGACAATTACTATACTTATTACTCTTATTATTATCAATCTAATTCATATTATTAGCCATATTATGCTTATATGATCGATAGAACGACAATTACTATACTTATTACTCTTATTATTACCAATCTAACTCGTATTATTAGCCATATTATGCTTCCATGGTCGATAGAACGACAATTACTATACTTATTACACTCATTACTATTAATCTAACTCATATTATTAACCATATTGTGCAGATATGATCGATAGAACGACAATTACTATACTTATTACTCTTATTATTATCAATCTAACTCGTATTATTAGCCATATTATGCTTCCATGGTCGATAGAACGACAATTGCTATACTTATTATTCATATTATTATTAATCTAATAAATATTATTAACCATATTATGCTTATGTGATCGATAGAACGACAATTACTATAGTTATTACTCTTATTATTATCAATCTAACTCATATTATTAGCCATATTATGCTTATATGATCGATAGAACGACAATTACTATACTTATTACTCTTATTATTATCAATCTAAATCATATTATTCGCCATATTATTCTTATATGATCGATAGAACGACAATTACTATACTTATTACACTCATTACTATTAATCTAACTCATATTATTAACCATATTGTGCAGATATGATCGATAGAACGACAATTACTATACTTATTACTCTTATTATTATCAAGCTAACTCATATTATTAGCGATATCATGCTTATATGATCGATAGAACGACAATTACTATACTTATTACTCTTATTATTATCAATCTAATTCATATTATTAGCCATATTATGCTTATATGACCGATAGAACGACAATTACTATACTTATTACTCTTATTATTATCAATCTAATCTATATTATTAGCCATATTATGCTTATATGATCGATAGAACGACAATTACTATAATTATTACTCATATTATTATCAATCTAAATGATATTATTCGCCATATTATGCTAATATGATCGATAGAACGACAATTACTATACTTATTACTCTTATTATTATCAATCTAATTCATATTATTAGCCATATTATGCTTATATGATCGATAGAACGACAATTACTAAACTTATTACTCTTATTGTTATCAAGCTAACTCATATTATTAGCCATATTATGCTTATATGATCGATGGAACGACAATTACTATAATGATTACTCATATTATTATCATTCTAAATGATATTATTCGCCATATTATGCTCATATGATCGATAGAACGACAATTACTATACTTATTACTCTTATTATTATTAATCTAACTCATATTATTAACCATATTATGCTTATATGATCGATAGAACGACAATTACTATACTTATTACTCTTATTATTATCAATCTAACTCATATTATTAGCCATATTATGCTTATATGATCGATAGAACGACAATTACTATACTTATTACTGTTATTATTATCAATCTAAATCATATTATTCGCCATATTATTCTTATATGATCGATCGAACGACGATTACTATACTTATTACACTCATTACTATTAATCTAACTCATATTATTAACCATATTGTGCAGATATGATCGATAGAACGACAATTACTATACTTATTACTCTTATTATTATCAAGCTAACTCATATTATTAGCGATATTGTGCTAATATGATCGATAGAACGACAATTACTATACTTATTACTCTTATTATTATCAATCTAATTCATATTATTAGCCATATTATGCTTATATGATCGATAGAACGACAATTACTATACTTATTACTCTTATTATTATCAATCTAATTCATATTATTAGCCATATTATGCTTATATGATCGATAGAACGACAATTACTATAATTAATACTCATATTATTATCAATCTAAATGATATTATTCGCCATATTATGCTAATATGATCGATAGAACGACAATTACTATACTTATTACTCTTATTATTATCAATCTAATTCATATTATTAGCCATATTATGCTTATATGATCGATAGAACGACAATTACTAAACTTATTACTCTTATTATTATCAAGCTAACTCATATTATTAGCCATATTATGCGTATATGATCGATAGAACGACAATTACTATACGTATTACTCATATTATTATCAATCTAAATGATATTATTCGCCATATTATGCTCATATGATCGATAGAACGACAATTACTATACTTATTACTCTTATTATTATTAATCTAACTCATATTATTAGCGATATTATGCTTATATGATCGATAGAACGACAATTACTATACTTATTACTCTCATTATTATCAATCTAACTCATATTATTAGCCATATTATGCTTATATGATCGATAGAACGACAATTACTATACTTATTACTCTTATTATTATCAATCTAAATCATATTATTCGCCATACTATTCTTATATGATCGATAGGACGACAATTACTATACTTATTACACTCATTGCTATTAATCTAACTCATATTATTAACCATATTGTGCAGATATGATCGATAGACCGACAATTACTATACTTATTACTCTTATTATTATCAATCTAACTCATATTATTAGCCTTATTATGCTTATATGATCGATAGAACGGCAATTACTATACTTATTACCCTTATTATTATCAATCTAACTCATATTATTAGGCATATTATGCTTCCATGATCGATAGAACGACAATGACTATACTTATTACTGTTATTATTATCAATCTAACTGATATTATTAGCCATATTATGCTTATATGATCGATCGAACGACAATTAATATACTTATTACACTTATTATTATCAATCTAAATCATATTATTCGCCATATTATGCTTATGTGATCGATAGAACGGCAATTACTATACTTATTACACTTATTTTTATCAATCTAACTCATATTATTAGCCATATTATGCTTCCATGATCGAAAGAACGACAATTACTATACTTATTATTCAGATTATTATTAATCTAACTCATATTATTAACCATATTATGCAGTTATGATCGATAGAACGACAATTACTATACTTATTACTCTTATTATTATCAATCTAACTCATATTATTAGCCATATTATGCTTCCACGGACGATAGAACGACAATTACTATACTTATTACTCTTATTATTATCAATCTAAATCATATTATTCGCCATACTATTCTTATATGATCGATAGAACGACAATTCCTATACTTATTACACTCATTGCTATTAATCTAACTCATATTATTAACCATATTGTGCAGATATGATCGATAGAACGACAATTACTATACTTATAACTCTTATTATTATCAAGCTAACTCATATTATTAGCCATATTATGCTTATATGATCGATAGAACGACAATTACTGTACTTATTACTCTTATTATTATCAATCCAAATCATATTATTCGCCATAGTATGCTTATATGGTCGATAGAACGGCAATTACTATACGTATTACTCTTGTTATTATCAATCTAACTCGTATTATTAGCCATATTATGCTTCCATGGTCGATAGAACGACAATTACTATACTTATTATTCATATTATTATTAATCTAACTCATATTAATAACCATATTATGCAGATATGATCGATAGAACGACAATTACTATACTTATGGCTCTTATTATTATCAATCTAACTCATATTATTCGCCTTATTATGCTTATATGATCGATAGAACGGCCATTACTATACTTATTACCCTTATTATTATCAATCTAACTCATATTATTAGCCATATTATGCTTATATGATCGATAGAACGACAATTACTATACTTATTACTCTTATTATTATCAATCTAAATCATATTATTCGCCATATTATGCTTATATGGTCGATAGAACGGCAATTACTATACTTATTACTCTTATTATTATCAATCTAACTCGTATTATTAGCCATATTATGCTTCCATGGTCGATAGAATGACAATTACTATACTTATTATTCGTATTATTATTAATCTAATAAATATTATTAACCATATTATGCTTATATGATCGATAGAACGACAATTACTATACTTATGACTCTTATTATTATCAATCTAACTCATATTATTAGCCATATTGTGCTTAAATGATCGATAGAACGACAATTACTATACTTATTACTCTTATTATTATCAATCTAAATCATATTATTCGCCATATTACTCTTATATGATCGATAGAACGACAATTACTATACTTATTACACTCATTACTATTAATCTAACTCATATTATTAACCATATTGTGCAGATATGATCGATAGAACGACAATTACTATACTTATTACTCTTATTATTATCAAGCTAACTCATATTATTAGCGATATTATGCTTATATGATGGATAGAACGACAATTACTATACTTATTACTCTTATTATTATCAATCTAAATCATATTATTCGCCATATTATGCTTATATGATCGATGGAACGGCAATTACTATAGTTATTACTCTTATTATTATCAATCTAACTCATATTATTAGCCATATTATGCTTATATGATCGATAGAACGACAATTACTATACTTATTACTCATATTATTATCAATCTAAATGATATTATTCGCCATATTATGCTAATATGATCGATAGAACGACAATTACTATACTTATTACTCTTATTATTATCAATCTAATTCATATTATTAGCCATATTATGCTTATATGATCGATAGAACGACAATTACTAAACTTATTACTCTTATTATTATCAAGCTAACTCATATTATTAGCCATATTATGCTTATATGATCGATAGAACGACAATTACTAAACTTATTACTCTTATTATTATCAATCTAACTGATATTATTAGCCATATTATGCTTATATGATCGATCGAACGACAATTAATATACTTATTACACTTATTATTATCAATCTAAATCATATTATTCGCCATATTATGCTTATGTGATCGATAGAACGGCAATTACTATACTTATTACACTTATTTTTATCAATCTAACTCATATTATTAGCCATATTATGCTTCCATGATCGAAAGAACGACAATTACTATACTTATTATTCAGATTATTATTAATCTAACTCATATTATTAACCATATTATGCAGATATGATCGATAGAACGACAATTACTATACTTATTACTCTTATTATTATCAATCTAACTCATATTATTAGCCATATTATGCTTCCACGGTCGATAGAACGACAATTACTATACTTATTACTCTTATTATTATCAATCTAAATCATATTATTCGCCATACTATTCTTATATGATCGATAGAACGACAATTCCTATACTTATTACACTCATTGCTATTAATCTAACTCATATTATTAACCATATTGTGCAGATATGATCGATAGAGCGACAATTACTATACTTATAACTCTTATTATTATCAATCTAAATCATATTATTCGCCATACTATTCTTATATGATCGATAGAACGACAATTACTATACTTATTACACTCATTGCTATTAATCTAACTCATATTATTAACCATATTGTGCAGATATGATCGATAGAACGACAATTACTATACTTATAACTCTTATTATTATCAAGCTAACTCATATTATTAGCCATATTATGCTTATATGATCGATAGAACGACAATTACTAAACTTATTACTCTTATTATTATCAATCTAATTCATATTATTAGCCATATTATGCTTATATGATCGATAGAACGACAATTACTATACTTATTACTCTTATTATTATCAATCTAATTCATATTATTAGCCATATTATGCTTATATGATCGATAGAACGACAATTACTATAATTAATACTCATATTATTATCAATCTAAATGATATTATTCGCCATATTATGCTAATATGATCGATAGAACGACAATTACTATACTTATTACTCTTATTATTATCAATCTAATTCATATTATTAGCCATATTATGCTTATATGATCGATAGAACGACAATTACTAAACTTATTACTCTTATTATTATCAAGCTAACTCATATTATTAGCCATATTATGCTTATATGATAGATAGAACGACAATTACTATACTTATTACTCATATTATTATCAATCTAAATGATATTATTCGCCATATTATGCTCATATGATCGATAGAACGACAATTACTATACTTATTACTCTTATTATTATTAATCTAACTCATATTATTAGCCATATTATGCTTATATGATCGATAGAACGACAATTACTATACTTATTACTCTTATTATTATCAATCTAAATCATATTATTCGCCATATTATTCTTATATGATCGATAGAACGACAATTACTATACTTATTACACTCATTACTATTAATCTAACTCATATTATTAACCATATTGTGCAGATATGATCGATAGAACGACAATTACTATACTTATTACTCTTATTATTATCAAGCTAACTCATATTATTAGCGATATCATGCTTATATGATCGATAGAACGACAATTACTATACTTATTACTCTTATTATTATCAATCTAATTCATATTATTAGCCATATTATGCTTATATGACCGATAGAACGACAATTACTATACTTATTACTCTTATTATTATCAATCTAATCTATATTATTAGCCATATTATGCTTATATGATCGATAGAACGACAATTACTATAATTATTACTCATATTATTATCAATCTAAATGATATTATTCGCCATATTATGCTAATATGATCGATAGAACGACAATTACTATACTTATTACTCTTATTATTATCAATCTAATTCATATTATTAGCCATATTATGCTTATATGATCGATAGAACGACAATTACTAAACTTATTACTCTTATTGTTATCAAGCTAACTCATATTATTAGCCATATTATGCTTATATGATCGATGGAACGACAATTACTATACTTATTACTCATATTATTATCATTCTAAATGATATTATTCGCCATATTATGCTCATATGATCGATAGAACGACGATTACTATACTTATTACTCTTATTATTATTAATCTAACTCATATTATTAACCATATTATGCTTATATGATCGATAGAACGACAATTACTATACCTGATACTCTTATTATTATCAATCTAACTCATGTTATTAGCCATATTATGCTTATATGATCGATAGAACGACAATTACTATACTTATTACTCTTATTATTATCAATCTAAATCATATTATTCGCCATATTATTCTAATATGATCGATCGAACGACGATTACTATACTTATTACACTCATTACTATTAATCTAACTCATATTATTAACCATATTGTGCAGATATGATCGATAGAACGACAATTACTATACTTATTACTCTTATTATTATCAAGCTAACTCATATTATTAGCGATATTGTGCTAATATGATCGATAGAACGACAATTACTATACTTATTACTCTTATTATTATCAATCTAATTCATATTATTAGCCATATTATGCTTATATGATCGATCGAACGACAATTACTATACTTATTACTCTTATTATTATCAATCTAATTCATATTATTAGCCATATTATGCTCATATGATCGATAGAACGACAATTACTATAATTAATACTCATATTATTATCAATCTAAATGATATTATTCGCCATATTATGCTAATATGATCGATAGAACGACAATTACTATACTTATTACTCTTATTATTATCAATCTAATTCATATTATTAGCCATATTATGCTTATATGATCGATAGAACGACAATTACTAAACTTATTACTCTTATTATTATCAAGCTAACTCATATTATTAGCCATATTATGCTTATATGATCGATAGAACGACAATTACTATACTTATTACTCATATTATTATCAATCTAAATGATATTATTCGCCATATTATGCTCATATGATCGATAGAACGACAATTACTATACTTATTACTCTTATTATTATTAATCTAACTCATATTATTAGCCATATTATGCTTATATGATCGATAGAACGACAATTACTATACTTATTACTCTTATTATTATCAATCTAAATCATATTATTCGCCATATTATTCTTATATGATCGATAGAACGACAATTACTATACTTATTACACTCATTACTATTAATCTAACTCATATTATTAACCATATTGTGCAGATATGATCGATGGAACGACAATTACTATACTTATTACTCTTATTATTATCAAGCTAACTCATATTATTAGCGATATTATGCTTATATGATCGATAGAACGACAATTACTATACTTATTACTCTTATTATTATCAATCTAATTCATATTATTAGCCATATTATGCTTATATGATCGATAGAACGACAATTACTATACTTATTACTCTTATTATTACCAATCTAACTCGTATTATTAGCCATATTATGCTTCCATGGTCGATAGAACGACAATTACTATACTTATTACACTCATTACTATTAATCTAACTCATATTATTAACCATATTGTGCAGATATGATCGATAGAACGACAATTACTATACTTATTACTCTTATTATTATCAATCTAACTCGTATTATTAGCCATATTATGCTTCCATGGTCGATAGAACGACAATTACTATACTTATTATTCATATTATTATTAATCTAATAAATATTATTAACCATATTATGCTTATGTGATCGATAGAACGACAATTACTATACTTATTACTCTTATTATTATCAATCTAACTCATATTATTAGCCATATTATGCTTATATGATCGATAGAACGACAATTGCTATACTTATTACTCTTATTATTATCAAGCTAACTCATATTATTAGCGATATTATGCTTATATGATCGATAGAACGACAATTACTATACTTATTACTCTTATTATTATCAATCCAAATCATATTATTCGCCATATTATGCTTATATGATCGATAGAACGGCAATTACTATAGTTATTACTCTTATTACTATCAATCTAACTCATATTATTAGCCATATTATGCTTCCATGATCGATAGAACGACAATTACTATACTTATTACTGTTATTATTATCAATCTAACTCATATTATTAGACATATTATGCTTATATGATCGATAGAACGACAATTACTATACTTATTACACTCATTACTATTAATCTAACTCATATTATTAACCATATTGTGCAGATATGATCGATAGAACGACAATTACTATACTTATTACTCTTATTATTATCAATCTAACTCATATTATTAGCCACATTATGCATATATGATCGATAGAACGACAATTACTATACTTATTAGTCTTATTATTATCAATCTAACTCATATTATTAGCCATATTATGCTTATATGATCGATAGAACGACAATTACTATACTTATTACTCTTATTATTATCAATCTAAATCATATTAGTCGCCATATTATGCTTATATGGTCGATAGAACGACAATTACTATACTTATTACACTCATTACTATTAATCTAACTCATATTATTAACCATATTGTGCAGATATGATCGATAGAACGACAATTACTATACTTATTACTCTTATTATTATCAATCTAATTCATATTATTAGCCATATTATGCTTATATGATCGATAGAACGACAATTACTATAAGTATTACTCATATTATTATCAATCTAAATGATATTATTCGCCATATTATGCTAATATGATCGATAGAACGACAATTACTATACTTATTACTCTTATTATTATCAATCTAATTCATATTATTAGCCATATTATGCTTATATGATCGATAGAACGACAATTACTAAACTTATTACTCTTATTGTTATCAAGCTAACTCATATTATTAGCCATATTATGCTTATATGATCGATGGAACGACAATTACTATAATGATTACTCATATTATTATCATTCTAAATGATATTATTCGCCATATTATGCTCATATGATCGATAGAACGACAATTACTATACTTATTACTCTTATTATTATTAATCTAACTCATATTATTAACCATATTATGCTTATATGATCGATAGAACGACAATTACTATACTTATTACTCTTATTATTATCAATCTAACTCATATTATTAGCCATATTATGCTTATATGATCGATAGAACGACAATTACTATACTTATTACTGTTATTATTATCAATCTAAATCATATTATTCGCCATATTATTCTTATATGATCGATCGAACGACGATTACTATACTTATTACACTCATTACTATTAATCTAACTCATATTATTAACCATATTGTGCAGATATGATCGATAGAACGACAATTACTATACTTATTACTCTTATTATTATCAAGCTAACTCATATTATTAGCGATATTGTGCTAATATGATCGATAGAACGACAATTACTATACTTATTACTCTTATTATTATCAATCTAATTCATATTATTAGCCATATTATGCTTATATGATCGATAGAACGACAATTACTATACTTATTACTCTTATTATTATCAATCTAATTCATATTATTAGCCATATTATGCTTATATGATCGATAGAACGACAATTACTATAATTAATACTCATATTATTATCAATCTAAATGATATTATTCGCCATATTATGCTAATATGATCGATAGAACGACAATTACTATACTTATTACTCTTATTATTATCAATCTAATTCATATTATTAGCCATGTTATGCTTATATGATCGATAGAACGACAATTACTAAACTTATTACTCTTATTATTATCAAGCTAACTCATATTATTAGCCATATTATGCGTATATGATCGATAGAACGACAATTACTATACGTATTACTCATATTATTATCAATCTAAATGATATTATTCGCCATATTATGCTCATATGATCGATAGAACGACAATTACTATACTTATTACTCTTATTATTATTAATCTAACTCATATTATTAGCCATATTATGCTTCCATGATCGAAAGAACGACAATTACTATACTTATTATTCAGATTATTATTAATCTAACTCATATTATTAACCATATTATGCAGATATGATCGATAGAACGACAATTACTATACTTATTACTCTTATTATTATCAATCTAACTCATATTATTAGCCATATTATGCTTCCACGGACGATAGAACGACAATTACTATACTTATTACTCTTATTATTATCAATCTAAATCATATTATTCGCCATACTATTCTTATATGATCGATAGAACGACAATTCCTATACTTATTACACTCATTGCTATTAATCTAACTCATATTATTAACCATATTGTGCAGATATGATCGATAGAACGACAATTACTATACTTATAACTCTTATTATTATCAAGCTAACTCATATTATTAGCCATATTATGCTTATATGATCGATAGAACGACAATTACTATACTTATTACTCTTATTATTATTAATCTAACTCATATTATTAACCATATTATGCTTATATGATCGATAGAACGACAATTACTATACTTATTACTCTTATTATTATCAATCTAACTCATATTATTAGCCATATTATGCTTATATGATCGATAGAACGACAATTACTATACTTATTACTGTTATTATTATCAATCTAAATCATATTATTCGCCATATTATTCTTATATGATCGATCGAACGACGATTACTATACTTATTACACTCATTACTATTAATCTAACTCATATTATTAACCATATTGTGCAGATATGATCGATAGAACGACAATTACTATACTTATTACTCTTATTATTATCAAGCTAACTCATATTATTAGCGATATTGTGCTAATATGATCGATAGAACGACAATTACTATACTTATTACTCTTATTATTATCAATCTAATTCATATTATTAGCCTTATTATGCTTATATGATCGATAGAACGGCAATTACTATACTTATTACCCTTATTATTATCAATCTAACTCATATTATTAGGCATATTATGCTTCCATGATCGATAGAACGACAATGACTATACTTATTACTGTTATTATTATCAATCTAACTGATATTATTAGCCATATTATGCTTATATGATCGATCGAACGACAATTAATATACTTATTACACTTATTATTATCAATCTAAATCATATTATTCGCCATATTATGCTTATGTGATCGATAGAACGGCAATTACTATACTTATTACACTTATTTTTATCAATCTAACTCATATTATTAGCCATATTATGCTTCCATGATCGAAAGAACGACAATTACTATACTTATTATTCAGATTATTATTAATCTAACTCATATTATTAACCATATTATGCAGATATGATCGATAGAACGACAATTACTATACTTATTACTCTTATTATTATCAATCTAACTCATATTATTAGCCATATTATGCTTCCACGGACGATAGAACGACAATTACTATACTTATTACTCTTATTATTATCAATCTAAATCATATTATTCGCCATACTATTCTTATATGATCGATAGAACGACAATTCCTATACTTATTACACTCATTGCTATTAATCTAACTCATATTATTAACCATATTGTGCAGATATGATCGATAGAACGACAATTACTATACTTATAACTCTTATTATTATCAAGCTAACTCATATTATTAGCCATATTATGCTTATATGATCGATAGAACGACAATTACTATACTTATTACTCTTATTATTATTAATCTAACTCATATTATTAACCATATTATGCTTATATGATCGATAGAACGACAATTACTATACTTATTACTCTTATTATTATCAATCTAACTCATATTATTAGCCATATTATGCTTATATGATCGATAGAACGACAATTACTATACTTATTACTGTTATTATTATCAATCTAAATCATATTATTCGCCATATTATTCTTATATGATCGATCGAACGACGATTACTATACTTATTACACTCATTACTATTAATCTAACTCATATTATTAACCATATTGTGCAGATATGATCGATAGAACGACAATTACTATACTTATTACTCTTATTATTATCAAGCTAACTCATATTATTAGCGATATTGTGCTAATATGATCGATAGAACGACAATTACTGTACTTATTACTCTTATTATTATCAATCCAAATCATATTATTCGCCATAGTATGCTTATATGGTCGATAGAACGGCAATTACTATACGTATTACTCTTGTTATTATCAATCTAACTCGTATTATTAGCCATATTATGCTTCCATGGTCGATAGAACGACAATTACTATACTTATTATTCATATTATTATTAATCTAACTCATATTAATAACCATATTATGCAGATATGATCGATAGAACGACAATTACTATACTTATGGCTCTTATTATTATCAATCTAACTCATATTATTCGCCTTATTATGCTTATATGATCGATAGAACGGCCATTACTATACTTATTACCCTTATTATTATCAATCTAACTCATATTATTAACCATATTGTGCAGATATGATCGATAGAACGACAATTACTATACTTATTACTCTTATTATTATCAAGCTAACTCATATTATTAGCGATATTATGCTTATATGATGGATAGAACGACAATTACTATACTTATTACTCTTATTATTATCAATCTAAATCATATTATTCGCCATATTATGCTTATATGATCGATGGAACGGCAATTACTATAGTTATTACTCTTATTATTATCAATCTAACTCATATTATTAGCCATATTATGCTTATATGATCGATAGAACGACAATTACTATAAGTATTACTCATATTATTATCAATCTAAATGATATTATTCGCCATATTATGCTAATATGATCGATAGAACGACAATTACTATACTTATTACTCTTATTATTATCAATCTAATTCATATTATTAGCCATATTATGCTTATATGATCGATAGAACGACAATTACTAAACTTATTACTCTTATTGTTATCAAGCTAACTCATATTATTAGCCATATTATGCTTATATGATCGATGGAACGACAATTACTATAATGATTACTCATATTATTATCATTCTAAATGATATTATTCGCCATATTATGCTCATATGATCGATAGAACGACAATTACTATACTTATTACTCTTATTATTATTAATCTAACTCATATTATTAACCATATTATGCTTATATGATCGATAGAACGACAATTACTATACTTATTACTCTTATTATTATCAATCTAACTCATATTATTAGCCATATTATGCTTATATGATCGATAGAACGACAATTACTATACTTATTACTCTTATTATTATCAAGCTAACTCATATTATTAGCCATATTATGCTTATATGATCGATAGAACGACAATTACTAAACTTATTACTCTTATTATTATCAATCTAACTGATATTATTAGCCATATTATGCTTATATGATCGATCGAACGACAATTAATATACTTATTACACTTATTATTATCAATCTAAATCATATTATTCGCCATATTATGCTTATGTGATCGATAGAACGGCAATTACTATACTTATTACACTTATTTTTATCAATTTAACTCATATTATTAGCCATATTATGCTTCCATGATCGAAAGAACGACAATTACTATACTTATTATTCAGATTATTATTAATCTAACTCATATTATTAACCATATTATGCAGATATGATCGATAGAACGACAATTACTATACTTATTACTCTTATTATTATCAATCTAACTCATATTATTAGCCATATTATGCTTCCACGGTCGATAGAACGACAATTACTATACTTATTACTCTTATTATTATCAATCTAAATCATATTATTCGCCATACTATTCTTATATGATCGATAGAACGACAATTCCTATACTTATTACACTCATTGCTATTAATCTAACTCATATTATTAACCATATTGTGCAGATATGATCGATAGAGCGACAATTACTATACTTATAACTCTTATTATTATCAATCTAAATCATATTATTCGCCATACTATTCTTATATGATCGATAGAACGACAATTACTATACTTATTACACTCATTGCTATTAATCTAACTCATATTATTAACCATATTGTGCAGATATGATCGATAGAACGACAATTACTATACTTATAACTCTTATTATTATCAAGCTAACTCATATTATTAGCCATATTATGCTTATATGATCGATAGAACGACAATTACTAAACTTATTACTCTTATTATTATCAATCTAATTCATATTATTAGCCATATTATGCTTATATGATCGATAGAACGACAATTACTATACTTATTACTCTTATTATTATCAATCTAATTCATATTATTAGCCATATTATGCTTATATGATCGATAGAACGACAATTACTATAATTAATACTCATATTATTATCAATCTAAATGATATTATTCGCCATATTATGCTAATATGATCGATAGAACGACAATTACTATACTTATTACTCTTATTATTATCAATCTAATTCATATTATTAGCCATATTATGCTTATATGATCGATAGAACGACAATTACTAAACTTATTACTCTTATTATTATCAAGCTAACTCATATTATTAGCCATATTATGCTTATATGATAGATAGAACGACAATTACTATACTTATTACTCATATTATTATCAATCTAAATGATATTATTCGCCATATTATGCTCATATGATCGATAGAACGACAATTACTATACTTATTACTCTTATTATTATTAATCTAACTCATATTATTAGCCATATTATGCTTATATGATCGATAGAACGACAATTACTATACTTATTACTCTTATTATTATCAATCTAAATCATATTATTCGCCATATTATTCTTATATGATCGATAGAACGACAATTACTATACTTATTACACTCATTACTATTAATCTAACTCATATTATTAACCATATTGTGCAGATATGATCGATAGAACGACAATTACTATACTTATTACTCTTATTATTATCAAGCTAACTCATATTATTAGCGATATCATGCTTATATGATCGATAGAACGACAATTACTATACTTATTACTCTTATTATTATCAATCTAATTCATATTATTAGCCATATTATGCTTATATGACCGATAGAACGACAATTACTATACTTATTACTCTTATTATTATCAATCTAATCTATATTATTAGCCATATTATGCTTATATGATCGATAGAACGACAATTACTATAATTATTACTCATATTATTATCAATCTAAATGATATTATTCGCCATATTATGCTAATATGATCGATAGAACGACAATTACTATACTTATTACTCTTATTATTATCAATCTAATTCATATTATTAGCCATATTATGCTTATATGATCGATAGAACGACAATTACTAAACTTATTACTCTTATTGTTATCAAGCTAACTCATATTATTAGCCATATTATGCTTATATGATCGATGGAACGACAATTACTATACTTATTACTCATATTATTATCATTCTAAATGATATTATTCGCCATATTATGCTCATATGATCGATAGAACGACGATTACTATACTTATTACTCTTATTATTATTAATCTAACTCATATTATTAACCATATTATGCTTATATGATCGATAGAACGACAATTACTATACCTGATACTCTTATTATTATCAATCTAACTCATGTTATTAGCCATATTATGCTTATATGATCGATAGAACGACAATTACTATACTTATTACTCTTATTATTATCAATCTAAATCATATTATTCGCCATATTATTCTAATATGATCGATCGAACGACGATTACTATACTTATTACACTCATTACTATTAATCTAACTCATATTATTAACCATATTGTGCAGATATGATCGATAGAACGACAATTACTATACTTATTACTCTTATTATTATCAAGCTAACTCATATTATTAGCGATATTGTGCTAATATGATCGATAGAACGACAATTACTATACTTATTACTCTTATTATTATCAATCTAATTCATATTATTAGCCATATTATGCTTATATGATCGATAGAACGACAATTACTATACTTATTACTCTTATTATTATCAATCTAATTCATATTATTAGCCATATTATGCTCATATGATCGATAGAACGACAATTACTATAATTAATACTCATATTATTATCAATCTAAATGATATTATTCGCCATATTATGCTAATATGATCGATAGAACGACAATTACTATACTTATTACTCTTATTATTATCAATCTAATTCATATTATTAGCCATATTATGCTTATATGATCGATAGAACGACAATTACTAAACTTATTACTCTTATTATTATCAAGCTAACTCATATTATTAGCCATATTATGCTTATATGATCGATAGAACGACAATTACTATACTTATTACTCATATTATTATCAATCTAAATGATATTATTCGCCATATTATGCTCATATGATCGATAGAACGACAATTACTATACTTATTACTCTTATTATTATTAATCTAACTCATATTATTAGCCATATTATGCTTATATGATCGATAGAACGACAATTACTATACTTATTACTCTTATTATTATCAATCTAAATCATATTATTCGCCATATTATTCTTATATGATCGATAGAACGACAATTACTATACTTATTACACTCATTACTATTAATCTAACTCATATTATTAACCATATTGTGCAGATATGATCGATGGAACGACAATTACTATACTTATTACTCTTATTATTATCAAGCTAACTCATATTATTAGCGATATTATGCTTATATGATCGATAGAACGACAATTACTATACTTATTACTCTTATTATTATCAATCTAATTCATATTATTAGCCATATTATGCTTATATGATCGATAGAACGACAATTACTATACTTATTACTCTTATTATTACCAATCTAACTCGTATTATTAGCCATATTATGCTTCCATGGTCGATAGAACGACAATTACTATACTTATTACACTCATTACTATTAATCTAACTCATATTATTAACCATATTGTGCAGATATGATCGATAGAACGACAATTACTATA
This sequence comes from Megachile rotundata, assembly GCF_050947335.1. NCBI lineage: Eukaryota > Metazoa > Arthropoda > Insecta > Hymenoptera > Megachilidae > Megachile > Megachile rotundata. The sequence goes on along the minus strand of NW_027474096.1, from coordinate 62,698 downwards.
CTTATTACTCTTATTATTATCAATCTAACTCGTATTATTAGCCATATTATGCTTCCATGGTCGATAGAACGACAATTACTATACTTATTATTCATATTATTATTAATCTAATAAATATTATTAACCATATTATGCTTATGTGATCGATAGAACGACAATTACTATACTTATTACTCTTATTATTATCAATCTAACTCATATTATTAGCCATATTATGCTTATATGATCGATAGAACGACAATTGCTATACTTATTACTCTTATTATTATCAAGCTAACTCATATTATTAGCGATATTATGCTTATATGATCGATAGAACGACAATTACTATACTTATTACTCTTATTATTATCAATCCAAATCATATTATTCGCCATATTATGCTTATATGATCGATAGAACGGCAATTACTATAGTTATTACTCTTATTACTATCAATCTAACTCATATTATTAGCCATATTATGCTTCCATGATCGATAGAACGACAATTACTATACTTATTACTGTTATTATTATCAATCTAACTCATATTATTAGACATATTATGCTTATATGATCGATAGAACGACAATTACTATACTTATTACACTCATTACTATTAATCTAACTCATATTATTAACCATATTGTGCAGATATGATCGATAGAACGACAATTACTATACTTATTACTCTTATTATTATCAATCTAACTCATATTATTAGCCACATTATGCATATATGATCGATAGAACGACAATTACTATACTTATTAGTCTTATTATTATCAATCTAACTCATATTATTAGCCATATTATGCTTATATGATCGATAGAACGACAATTACTATACTTATTACTCTTATTATTATCAATCTAAATCATATTAGTCGCCATATTATGCTTATATGGTCGATAGAACGACAATTACTATACTTATTACACTCATTACTATTAATCTAACTCATATTATTAACCATATTGTGCAGATATGATCGATAGAACGACAATTACTATACTTATTACTCTTATTATTATCAATCTAATTCATATTATTAGCCATATTATGCTTATATGATCGATAGAACGACAATTACTATAAGTATTACTCATATTATTATCAATCTAAATGATATTATTCGCCATATTATGCTAATATGATCGATAGAACGACAATTACTATACTTATTACTCTTATTATTATCAATCTAATTCATATTATTAGCCATATTATGCTTATATGATCGATAGAACGACAATTACTAAACTTATTACTCTTATTGTTATCAAGCTAACTCATATTATTAGCCATATTATGCTTATATGATCGATGGAACGACAATTACTATACTTATTACTCATATTATTATCAATCTAAATGATATTATTCGCCATATTATGCTCATATGATCGATAGAACGACAATTACTATACTTATTACTCTTATTATTATTAATCTAACTCATATTATTAACCATATTATGCTTATATGATCGATAGAACGACAATTACTATACTTATTACTCTTATTGTTATCAATCTAACTCATATTATTAGCCATATTATGCTTATATGATCGATAGAACGACAATTACTATACTTATTACTCTTATTATTATCAATCTAAATCATATTATTCGCCATATTATTCTTATATGATCGATCGAACGACGATTACTATACTTATTACACTCATTACTATTAATCTAACTCATATTATTAACCATATTGTGCAGATATGATCGATAGAACGACAATTACTATACTTATTACTCTTATTATTATCAAGCTAACTCATATTATTAGCGATATTGTGCTAATATGATCGATAGAACGACAATTACTATACATATTACTCTTATTATTATCAATCTAATTCATATTATTAGCCATATTATGCTTATATGATCGATAGAACGACAATTACTATACTTATTACTCTTATTATTATCAATCTAATTCATATTATTAGCCATATTATGCTTATATGATCGATAGAACGACAATTACTATAATTAATACTCATATTATTATCAATCTAAATGATATTATTCGCCATATTATGCTAATATGATCGATAGAACGACAATTACTATACTTATTACTCTTATTATTATCAATCTAATTCATATTATTAGCCATATTATGCTTATATGATCGATAGAACGACAATTACTAAACTTATTACTCTTATTATTATCAAGCTAACTCATATTATTAGCCATATTATGCTTATATGATCGATAGAACGACAATTACTATACTTATTACTCATATTATTATCAATCTAAATGATATTATTCGCCATATTATGCTCATATGATCGATAGAACGACAATTACTATAGTTATTACTCTTATTATTATTAATCTAACTCATATTATTAGCCATATTATGCTTATATGATCGATAGAACGACAATTACTATACTTATTACTCTTATTATTATCAATCCAAATCATATTATTCGCCATATTATGCTTATATGATCGATAGAACGACAATTACTATACTTATTACACTCATTACTATTAATCTAACTCATATTATTAACCATATTGTGCAGATATGATCGATAGAACGACAATTACTATACTTATTACTCTTATTATTATCAATCTAACTCATATTATTAGCCACATTATGCATATATGATCGATAGAACGACAATTACTATACTTATTAGTCTTATTATTATCAATCTAACTCATATTATTAGCCATATTATGCTTATATGATCGATAGAACGACAATTACTATACTTATTACTCTTATTATTATCAATCTAAATCATATTAGTCGCCATATTATGCTTATATGGTCGATAGAACGACAATTACTATACTTATTACACTCATTACTATTAATCTAACTCATATTATTAACCATATTGTGCAGATATGATCGATAGAACGACAATTACTATACTTATTACTCTTATTATTATCAATCTAACTCGTATTATTAGCCATATTATGCTTCCATGGTCGATAGAACGACAATTACTATACTTATTATTCTTATTATTATTAATCTAACTCATATTATTAACCATATTATGCAGATATGATCGATAGAACGACAATTACTATACTTATTACTCTTATTATTATCAATCTAACTCATATTATTAGCCACATTATGCATATATGATCGATAGAACGACAATTACTATACTTATTAGTCTTATTATTATCAATCTAACTCATATTATTAGCCATATTATGCTTATATGATCGATAGAACGACAATTACTATACTTATTACTCTTATTATTATCAATCTAAATCATATTAGTCGCCATATTATGCTTATATGGTCGATAGAACGACAATTACTATACTTATTACACTCATTACTATTAATCTAACTCATATTATTAACCATATTGTGCAGATATGATCGATAGAACGACAATTACTATACTTATTACTCTTATTGTTATCAATCTAACTCGTATTATTAGCCATATTATGCTTCCATGGTCGATAGAACGACAATTACTATACTTATTATTCTTATTATTATTAATCTAACTCATATTATTAACCATATTATGCAGATATGATTGATAGAACGACAACTACTATACTTATTACTCATATTATTATCAATCTAAATCATATTATTCGCCATATTATGCTTATATGGTCGATAGAACGGCAATTACTATACTTATTACTCTTATTATTACCAATCTAACTCGTATTATTAGCCATATTATGCTTCCATGGTCGATAGAACGACAATTACTATACTTATTATTCTTATTATTATTAATCTAACTCATATTATTAACCATATTATGCAGATATGATCGATAGAACGACAATTACTATACTTATTACTCTTATTATTATCAATCTAACTCATATTATTAGCCACATTATGCATATATGATCGATAGAACGACAATTACTATACTTATTAGTCTTATTATTATCAATCTAACTCATATTATTAGCCATATTATGCTTATATGATCGATAGAACGACAATTACTATACTTATTACTCTTATTATTATCAATCTAAATCATATTATTCGCCATATTATTCTTATATGATCGATCGAACGACGATTACTATACTTATTACACTCATTACTATTAATCTAACTCATATTATTAACCATATTGTGCAGATATGATCGATAGAACGACAATTACTATACTTATTACTCTTATTATTATCAAGCTAACTCATATTATTAGCGATATTGTGCTAATATGATCGATAGAACGACAATTACTATACTTATTACTCTTATTATTATCAATCTAATTCATATTATTAGCCATATTATGCTTATATGATCGATAGAACGACAATTACTATACTTATTACTCTTATTATTATCAATCTAATTCATATTATTAGCCATATTATGCTTATATGATCGATAGAACGACAATTACTATAATTAATACTCATATTATTATCAATCTAAATGATATTATTCGCCATATTATGCTAATATGATCGATAGAACGACAATTACTATACTTATTACTCTTATTATTATCAATCTAATTCATATTATTAGCCATATTATGCTTATATGATCGATAGAACGACAATTACTAAACTTATTACTCTTATTATTATCAAGCTAACTCATATTATTAGCCATATTATGCTTATATGATCGATAGAACGACAATTACTATACTTATTACTCATATTATTATCAATCTAAATGATATTATTCGCCATATTATGCTCATATGATCGATAGAACGACAATTACTATAGTTATTACTCTTATTATTATTAATCTAACTCATATTATTAGCCATATTATGCTTATATGATCGATAGAACGACAATTACTATACTTATTACTCTTATTATTATCAATCTAAATCATATTATTCGCCATATTATGCTTATATGATCGATAGAACGACAATTACTATACTTATTACACTCATTACTATTAATCTAACTCATATTATTAACCATATTGTGCAGATATGATCGATAGAACGACAATTACTATACTTATTACTCTTATTATTATCAATCTAACTCATATTATTAGCCACATTATGCATATATGATCGATAGAACGACAATTACTATACTTATTAGTCTTATTATTATCAATCTAACTCATATTATTAACCATATTATGCAGATATGATCGATAGAACGACAATTACTATACTTATTACTCTTATTATTATCAATCTAACTCATATTATTAGCCACATTATGCATATATGATCGATAGAACGACAATTACTATACTTATTAGTCTTATTATTATCAATCTAACTCATATTATTAGCCATATTATGCTTATATGATCGATAGAACGACAATTACTATACTTATTACTCTTATTATTATCAATCTAAATCATATTATTCGCCATATTATTCTTATATGATCGATCGAACGACGATTACTATACTTATTACACTCATTACTATTAATCTAACTCATATTATTAACCATATTGTGCAGATATGATCGATAGAACGACAATTACTATACTTATTACTCTTATTATTATCAAGCTAACTCATATTATTAGCGATATTGTGCTAATATGATCGATAGAACGACAATTACTATACTTATTACTCTTATTATTATCAATCTAATTCATATTATTAGCCATATTATGCTTATATGATCGATAGAACGACAATTACTATACTTATTACTCTTATTATTATCAATCTAATTCATATTATTAGCCATATTATGCTTATATGATCGATAGAACGACAATTACTATAATCAATACTCATATTATTATCAATCTAAATGATATTATTCGCCATATTATGCTAATATGATCGATAGAACGACAATTACTATACTTATTACTCTTATTATTATCAATCTAATTCATATTATTAGCCATATTATGCTTATATGATCGATAGAACGACAATTACTAAACTTATTACTCTTATTATTATCAAGCTAACTCATATTATTAGCCATATTATGCTTATATGATCGATAGAACGACAATTACTATACTTATTACTCATATTATTATCAATCTAAATGATATTATTCGCCATATTATGCTCATATGATCGATAGAACGACAATTACTATAGTTATTACTCTTATTATTATTAATCTAACTCATATTATTAGCCATATTATGCTTATATGATCGATAGAACGACAATTACTATACTTATTACACTCATTACTATTAATCTAACTCATATTATTAACCATATTGTGCAGATATGATCGATAGAACGACAATTACTATACTTATTACTCTTATTATTATCAATCTAAATCATATTATTCGCCATATTATGCTTATATGATCGATAGAACGACAATTACTATACTTATTACACTCATTACTATTAATCTAACTCATATTATTAACCATATTGTGCAGATATGATCGATAGAACGACAATTACTATACTTATTACTCTTATTATTATCAATCTAACTCATATTATTAGCCACATTATGCATATATGATCGATAGAACGACAATTACTATACTTATTAGTCTTATTATTATCAATCTAACTCATATTATTAGCCATATTATGCTTATATGATCGATAGAACGACAATTACTATACTTATTACTCTTATTATTATCAATCTAAATCATATTATTCGCCATATTATTCTTATATGATCGATCGAACGACGATTACTATACTTATTACACTCATTACTATTAATCTAACTCATATTATTAACCATATTGTGCAGATATGATCGATAGAACGACAATTACTATACTTATTACTCTTATTATTATCAAGCTAACTCATATTATTAGCGATATTGTGCTAATATGATCGATAGAACGACAATTACTATACTTATTACTCTTATTATTATCAATCTAATTCATATTATTAGCCATATTATGCTTATATGATCGATAGAACGACAATTACTATACTTATTACTCTTATTATTATCAATCTAATTCATATTATTAGCCATATTATGCTTATATGATCGATAGAACGACAATTACTATAATTAATACTCATATTATTATCAATCTAAATGATATTATTCGCCATATTATGCTAATATGATCGATAGAACGACAATTACTATACTTATTACTCTTATTATTATCAATCTAATTCATATTATTAGCCATATTATGCTTATATGATCGATAGAACGACAATTACTAAACTTATTACTCTTATTATTATCAAGCTAACTCATATTATTAGCCATATTATGCTTATATGATCGATAGAACGACAATTACTATACTTATTACTCATATTATTATCAATCTAAATGATATTATTCGCCATATTATGCTCATATGATCGATAGAACGACAATTACTATAGTTATTACTCTTATTATTATTAATCTAACTCATATTATTAGCCATATTATGCTTATATGATCGATAGAACGACAATTACTATACTTATTACTCTTATTATTATCAATCTAAATCATATTATTCGCCATATTATGCTTATATGATCGATAGAACGACAATTACTATACTTATTACACTCATTACTATTAATCTAACTCATATTATTAACCATATTGTGCAGATATGATCGATAGAACGACAATTACTATACTTATTACTCTTATTATTATCAATCTAACTCATATTATTAGCCACATTATGCATATATGATCGATAGAACGACAATTACTATACTTATTAGTCTTATTATTATCAATCTAACTCATATTATTAGCCATATTATGCTTATATGATCGATAGAACGACAATTACTATACTTATTACTCTTATTATTATCAATCTAAATCATATTAGTCGCCATATTATGCTTATATGGTCGATAGAACGACAATTACTATACTTATTACACTCATTACTATTAATCTAACTCATATTATTAACCATATTGTGCAGATATGATCGATAGAACGACAATTACTATACTTATTACTCTTATTATTATCAATCTAACTCGTATTATTAGCCATATTATGCTTCCATGGTCGATAGAACGACAATTACTATACTTATTATTCTTATTATTATTAATCTAACTCATATTATTAACCATATTATGCAGATATGATCGATAGAACGACAATTACTATACTTATTACTCTTATTATTATCAATCTAACTCATATTATTAGCCACATTATGCATATATGATCGATAGAACGACAATTACTATACTTATTAGTCTTATTATTATCAATCTAACTCATATTATTAGCCATATTATGCTTATATGATCGATAGAACGACAATTACTATACTTATTACTCTTATTATTATCAATCTAAATCATATTAGTCGCCATATTATGCTTATATGGTCGATAGAACGACAATTACTATACTTATTACACTCATTACTATTAATCTAACTCATATTATTAACCATATTGTGCAGATATGATCGATAGAACGACAATTACTATACTTATTACTCTTATTGTTATCAATCTAACTCGTATTATTAGCCATATTATGCTTCCATGGTCGATAGAACGACAATTACTATACTTATTATTCTTATTATTATTAATCTAACTCATATTATTAACCATATTATGCAGATATGATTGATAGAACGACAACTACTATACTTATTACTCATATTATTATCAATCTAAATCATATTATTCGCCATATTATGCTTATATGGTCGATAGAACGGCAATTACTATACTTATTACTCTTATTATTACCAATCTAACTCGTATTATTAGCCATATTATGCTTCCATGGTCGATAGAACGACAATTACTATACTTATTATTCTTATTATTATTAATCTAACTCATATTATTAACCATATTATGCAGATATGATCGATAGAACGACAATTACTATACTTATTACTCTTATTATTATCAATCTAACTCATATTATTAGCCACATTATGCATATATGATCGATAGAACGACAATTACTATACTTATTAGTCTTATTATTATCAATCTAACTCATATTATTAGCCATATTATGCTTATATGATCGATAGAACGACAATTACTATACTTATTACTCTTATTATTATCAATCTAAATCATATTAGTCGCCATATTATGCTTATATGGTCGATAGAACGACAATTACTATACTTATTACACTCATTACTATTAATCTAACTCATATTATTAACCATATTGTGCAGATATGATCGATAGAACGACAATTACTATACTTATTACTCTTATTGTTATCAATCTAACTCGTATTATTAGCCATATTATGCTACCATGGTCGATAGAACGACAATTACTATACTTATTATTCTTATTGTTATTAATCTAACTCATATTATTAACCATATTATGCAGATATGATTGATAGAACGACAACTACTATACTTATTACTCATATTATTATCAATCTAAATCATATTATTCGCCATATTATGCTTATATGGTCGATAGAACGGCAATTACTATACTTATTACTCTTATTATTACCAATCTAACTCGTATTATTAGCCATATTATGCTTCCATGGTCGATAGAACGACAATTACTATACTTACTACACTCATTACTATTAATCTAACTCATATTATTAACCATATTGTGCAGATATGATCGATAGAACGACAATTACTATACTTATTACTCTTATTATTATCAATCTAACTCGTATTATTAGCCATATTATGCTTCCATGGTCGATAGAACGACAATTACTATACTTATTATTCATATTATTATTAATCTAATAAATATTATTAACCATATTATGCTTATGTGATCGATAGAACGACAATTACTATACTTATTACTCTTATTATTATCAATCTAACTCATATTATTAGCCATATTATGCTTATATGATCGATAGAACGACAATTGCTATACTTATTACTCTTATTATTATCAAGCTAACTCATATTATTAGCGATATTATGCTTATATGATCGATAGAACGACAATTACTATACTTATTACTCTTATTATTATCAATCTAAATCATATTATTCGCCATATTATGCTTATATGATCGATAGAACGGCAATTACTATAGTTATTACTCTTATTACTATCAATCTAACTCATATTATTAGCCATATTATGCTTCCATGATCGATAGAACGACAATTACTATACTTATTACTGTTATTATTATCAATCTAACTCATATTATTAGACATATTATGCTTATATGATCGATAGAACGACAATTACTATACTTATTACACTCATTACTATTAATCTAACTCATATTATTAACCATATTGTGCAGATATGATCGATAGAACGACAATTACTATACTTATTACTCTTATTATTATCAATCTAACTCATATTATTAGCCACATTATGCATATATGATCGACAGAACGACAATTACTATACTTATTAGTCTTATTATTATCAATCTAACTCATATTATTAGCCATATTATGCTTATATGATCGATAGAACGACAATTACTATACTTATTACTCTTATTATTATCAATCTAAATCATATTAGTCGCCATATTATGCTTATATGGTCGATAGAACGACAATTACTATACTTATTACACTCATTACTATTAATCTAACTCATATTATTAACCATATTGTGCAGATATGATCGATAGAACGACAATTACTATACTTATTACTCTTATTATTATCAATCTAATTCATATTATTAGCCATATTATGCTTATATGATCGATAGAACGACAATTACTATAAGTATTACTCATATTATTATCAATCTAAATGATATTATTCGCCATATTATGCTAATATGATCGATAGAACGACAATTACTATACTTATTACTCTTATTATTATCAATCTAATTCATATTATTAGCCATATTATGCTTATATGATCGATAGAACGACAATTACTAAACTTATTACTCTTATTGTTATCAAGCTAACTCATATTATTAGCCATATTATGCTTATATGATCGATGGAACGACAATTACTATACTTATTACTCATATTATTATCAATCTAAATGATATTATTCGCCATATTATGCTCATATGATCGATAGAACGACAATTACTATACTTATTACTCTTATTATTATTAATCTAACTCATATTATTAACCATATTATGCTTATATGATCGATAGAACGACAATTACTATACTTATTACTCTTATTATTATCAATCTAACTCATATTATTAGCCATATTATGCTTATATGATCGATAGAACGACAATTACTATACTTATTACTCCTATTATTATCAATCTAAATCATATTATTCGCCATATTATTCTTATATGATCGATCGAACGACGATTACTATACTTATTACACTCATTACTATTAATCTAACTCATATTATTAACCATATTGTGCAGATCTGATCGATAGAACGACAATTACTATACTTATTACTCTTATTATTATCAAGCTAACTCATATTATTAGCGATATTGTGCTAATATGATCGATAGAACGACAATTACTATACTTATTACTCTTATTATTATCAATCTAATTCATATTATTAGCCATATTATGCTTATATGATCGATAGAACGACAATTACTATACTTATTACTCTTATTATTATCAATCTAATTCATATTATTAGCCATATTATGCTTATATGATCGATAGAACGACAATTACTATAATTAATACTCATATTATTATCAATCTAAATGATATTATTCGCCATATTATGCTAATATGATCGATAGAACGACAATTACTATACTTATTACTCTTATTATTATCAATCTAATTCATATTATTAGCCAGATTATGCTTATATGATCGATAGAACGACAATTGCTATACTTATTACTCTTATTATTATCAAGCTAACTCATATTATTAGCGATATTATGCTTATATGATCGATAGAACGACAATTACTATACTTATTACTCTTATTATTATCAATCTAAATCATATTATTCGCCATATTATGCTTATATGATCGATAGAACGGCAATTACTATAGTTATTACTCTTATTACTATCAATCTAACTCATATTATTAGCCATATTATGCTTCCATGATCGATAGAACGACAATTACTATACTTATTACTGTTATTATTATCAATCTAACTCATATTATTAGACATATTATGCTTATATGATCGATAGAACGACAATTACTATACTTATTACACTCATTACTATTAATCTAACTCATATTATTAACCATATTGTGCAGATATGATCGATAGAACGACAATTACTATACTTATTACTCTTATTATTATCAATCTAACTCATATTATTAGCCACATTATGCATATATGATCGATAGAACGACAATTACTATACTTATTAGTCTTATTATTATCAATCTAACTCATATTATTAGCCATATTATGCTTATATGATCGATAGAACGACAATTACTATACTTATTACTCTTATTATTATCAATCTAAATCATATTAGTCGCCATATTATGCTTATATGGTCGATAGAACGACAATTACTATACTTATTACACTCATTACTATTAATCTAACTCATATTATTAACCATATTGTGCAGATATGATCGATAGAACGACAATTACTATACTTATTACTCTTATTATTATCAATCTAATTCATATTATTAGCCATATTATGCTTATATGATCGATAGAACGACAATTACTATAAGTATTACTCATATTATTATCAATCTAAATGATATTATTCGCCATATTATGCTAATATGATCGATAGAACGACAATTACTATACTTATTACTCTTATTATTATCAATCTAATTCATATTATTAGCCATATTATGCTTATATGATCGATAGAACGACAATTACTAAACTTATTACTCTTATTGTTATCAAGCTAACTCATATTATTAGCCATATTATGCTTATATGATCGATGGAACGACAATTACTATACTTATTACTCATATTATTATCAATCTAAATGATATTATTCGCCATATTATGCTCATATGATCGATAGAACGACAATTACTATACTTATTACTCTTATTATTATTAATCTAACTCATATTATTAACCATATTATGCTTATATGATCGATAGAACGACAATTACTATACTTATTACTCTTATTATTATCAATCTAACTCATATTATTAGCCATATTATGCTTATATGATCGATAGAACGACAATTACTATACTTATTACTCCTATTATTATCAATCTAAATCATATTATTCGCCATATTATTCTTATATGATCGATCGAACGACGATTACTATACTTATTACACTCATTACTATTAATCTAACTCATATTATTAACCATATTGTGCAGATCTGATCGATAGAACGACAATTACTATACTTATTACTCTTATTATTATCAAGCTAACTCATATTATTAGCGATATTGTGCTAATATGATCGATAGAACGACAATTACTATACTTATTACTCTTATTATTATCAATCTAATTCATATTATTAGCCATATTATGCTTATATGATCGATAGAACGACAATTACTATACTTATTACTCTTATTATTATCAATCTAATTCATATTATTAGCCATATTATGCTTATATGATCGATAGAACGACAATTACTATAATTAATACTCATATTATTATCAATCTAAATGATATTATTCGCCATATTATGCTAATATGATCGATAGAACGACAATTACTATACTTATTACTCTTATTATTATCAATCTAATTCATATTATTAGCCATATTATGCTTATATGATCGATAGAACGACAATTACTAAACTTATTACTCTTATTATTATCAAGCTAACTCATATTATTAGCCATATTATGCTTATATGATCGATAGAACGACAATTACTATACTTATTACTCATATTATTATCAATCTAAATGATATTATTCGCCATATTATGCTCATATGATCGATAGAACGACAATTACTATAGTTATTACTCTTATTATTATTAATCTAACTCATATTATTAGCCATATTATGCTTATATGATCGATAGAACGACAATTACTATACTTATTACTCTTATTATTATCAATCTAAATCATATTATTCGCCATATTATGCTTATATGATCGATAGAACGACAATTACTATACTTATTACACTCATTACTATTAATCTAACTCATATTATTAACCATATTGTGCAGATATGATCGATAGAACGACAATTACTATACTTATTACTCTTATTATTATCAATCTAACTCATATTATTAGCCACATTATGCATATATGATCGATAGAACGACAATTACTATACTTATTAGTCTTATTATTATCAATCTAACTCATATTATTAGCCATATTATGCTTATATGATCGATAGAACGACAATTACTATACTTATTACTCTTATTATTATCAATCTAAATCATATTAGTCGCCATATTATGCTTATATGGTCGATAGAACGACAATTACTATACTTATTACACTCATTACTATTAATCTAACTCATATTATTAACCATATTGTGCAGATATGATCGATAGAACGACAATTACTATACTTATTACTCTTATTATTATCAATCTAACTCGTATTATTAGCCATATTATGCTTCCATGGTCGATAGAACGACAATTACTATACTTATTATTCTTATTATTATTAATCTAACTCATATTATTAACCATATTATGCAGATATGATCGATAGAACGACAATTACTATACTTATTACTCTTATTATTATCAATCTAACTCATATTATTAGCCACATTATGCATATATGATCGATAGAACGACAATTACTATACTTATTAGTCTTATTATTATCAATCTAACTCATATTATTAGCCATATTATGCTTATATGATCGATAGAACGACAATTACTATACTTATTACTCTTATTATTATCAATCTAAATCATATTAGTCGCCATATTATGCTTATATGGTCGATAGAACGACAATTACTATACTTATTACACTCATTACTATTAATCTAACTCATATTATTAACCATATTGTGCAGATATGATCGATAGAACGACAATTACTATACTTATTACTCTTATTGTTATCAATCTAACTCGTATTATTAGCCATATTATGCTTCCATGGTCGATAGAACGACAATTCCTATACTTATTATTCTTATTATTATTAATCTAACTCATATTATTAACCATATTATGCAGATATGATTGATAGAACGACAACTACTATACTTATTACTCATATTATTATCAATCTAAATCATATTATTCGCCATATTATGCTTATATGGTCGATAGAACGGCAATTACTATACTTATTACTCTTATTATTACCAATCTAACTCGTATTATTAGCCATATTATGCTTCCATGGTCGATAGAACGACAATTACTATACTTATTATTCTTATTATTATTAATCTAACTCATATTATTAACCATATTATGCAGATATGATCGATAGAACGACAATTACTATACTTATTACTCTTATTATTATCAATCTAAATCATATTATTCGCCATATTATGCTTATGTGATCGATAGAACGGCAATTACTATACTTATTACTCTTATTTTTATCAATCTAACTCATATTATTAGCCATATTATGCTTCCATGATCGAAAGAACGACAATTACTATACTTATTATTCAGATTATTATTAATCTAACTCATATTATTAACCATATTATGCAGATATGATCGATAGAACGACAATTACTATACTTATTACTCTTATTATTATCAATCTAAATCATATTATTCGCCATATTATGCTTATATGATCCATAGAACGACAATTACTGTACTTATTACTCTTATTATTATCAATCCAAATCATATTATTCGCCATAGTATGCTTATATGGTCGATAGAACGGCAACTACTATACGTATTACTCTTGTTATTATCAATCTAACTCGTATTATTAGCCATATTGTGCTTAAATGATCGATAGAACGACAATTACTATACTTATTACTCTTATTATTATCAATCTAAATCATATTATTCGCCATATTACTCTTATATGATCGATAGAACGACAATTACTATACTTATTACACTCATTACTATTAATCTAACTCATATTATTAACCATATTGTGCAGATATGATCGATAGAACGACAATTACTATACCTATTACTCTTATTATTATCAAGCTAACTCATATTATTAGCGATATTATGCTTATATGATGGATAGAACGACAATTACTATACTTATTACTCTTATTATTATCAATCTAAATCATATTATTCGCCATATTATGCTTATATGATCGATGGAACTGCAATTACTATAGTTATTACTCTTATTATTATCAATCTAACTCATATTATTAGCCATATTATGCTTATATGATCGATAGAACGACAATTACTATACTTATTACTCATATTATTATCAATCTAAATGATATTATTCGCCATATTATGCTAATATGATCGATACAACGACAATTACTATACTTATTACTCTTATTATTATCAATCTAATTCATATTATTAGCCATATTATGCTTATATGATCGATAGAACGACAATTACTAAACTTATTACTCTTATTATTATCAAGCTAACTCATATTATTAGCCATATTATGCTTATATGATCGATAGAACGACAATTACTAAACTTATTACTCTTATTATTATCAATCTAACTGATATTATTAGCCATATTATGCTTATATGATCGATCGAACGACAATTAATATACTTATTACACTTATTATTATCAATCTAAATCATATTATTCGCCATATTATGCTTATGTGATCGATAGAACGGCAATTACTATACTTATTACTCTTATTTTTATCAATCTAACTCATATTATTAGCCATATTATGCTTCCATGATCGAAAGAACGACAATTACTATACTTATTATTCAGATTATTATTAATCTAACTCATATTATTAACCATATTATGCAGATATGATCGATAGAACGACAATTACTATACTTATTACTCTTATTATTATCAATCTAACTCATATTATTAGCCATATTATGCTTCCACGGTCGATAGAACGACAATTACTATACTTATTACTCTTATTATTATCAATCTAAATCATATTATTCGCCATACTATTCTTATATGATCGATAGAACGACAATTACTATACTTATTACACTCATTGCTATTAATCTAACTCATATTATTAACCATATTGTGCAGATATGATCGATAGAACGACAATTACTATACTTATAACTCTTATTATTATCAAGCTAACTCATATTATTAGCCATATTATGCTTATATGATCGATAGAACGACAATTACTGTACTTATTACTCTTATTATTATCAATCCAAATCATATTATTCGCCATAGTATGCTTATATGGTCGATAGAACGGCAATTACTATACGTATTACTCTTGTTATTATCAATCTAACTCGTATTATTAGCCATATTATGCTTCCATGGTCGATAGAACGACAATTACTATACTTATTATTCATATTATTATCAATCTAACTCATATTATTAGCCTTATTATGCTTATATGATCGATAGAACGGCCATTACTATACTTATTACCCTTATTATTATCAATCTAACTCATATTATTAGCCATATTATGCTTATATGATCGATAGAACGACAATTAATAAACTTATTACACTTATTATTATCAATCTAAATCATATTATTCGCCATATTATGCTTATGTGATCGATAGAACGGCAATTACTATACTTATTACTCTTATTATTATCAATCTAACTCATATTATTAGCCATATTATGATTCCATGGTCGCTAGAACGACAATTACTGTACTTATTACTCTTATTATTATCAATCTAAATCATATTATTCGCCATATTATGCTTATGTGATCGATAGAACGGCAATTACTATACTTATTACTCTTATTATTATCAATCTAATTCATATTATTAGCCATATTATGCTTATATGATCGATAGAACGAAAATTACTATACTTATTACTCTTATTATTATTAATCTTACTGATATTATTAACCATATTATGCTTATATTTGACGATAGAACGACAATTACTATACTTATTACTCTTATTATTATCAATCTAACTCATATTATTAGCCATATTGTGCAGATATGATCGATAGACCGACAATTACTATACTTATTACTCTTATTATTATCAAGTTAACTCATATTATTAGCCATATTATGCTTATATGATCGATAGGACGACAATTACTATACTTATTACTCTTATTATTATCAATCCAAATCATATTATTCGCCATATTATGCTTATATGGTCGATAGAACGGCAATTACTATACGTATTGCTCTTGTTATTATCAATCTAACTCGTATTATTAGCCATATTATGCTTCCATGGTCGATAGAACGACAATTACTATACTTATTATTCATATCATTATTAATCTAACTCATATTATTAACCATATTATGCAGATATGATCGATAGAACGACAATTACTATACTTATTACTCTTATTATTATCAATCTAACTCATATTATTAGCCTTATTATGCTTATATGATCGATAGAACGGCAATAACTATACTTATTACCCTTATTATTATCAATCTAACTCATATTATTAGCCATATTATGCTTCCATGATCGATAGAACGACAATTACTATACTTATTACTGTTATTATTATCAATCTAACTGATATTATTAGACATATTATGCTTATATGATCGATAGAACGACAATTAATATACTTATTACACTTATTATTATCAATCTAAATCATATTATTCGCCATATTATGCTTATGTGATCGATAGAACTACAATTACTATACTTATTACTCTCATTATTATCAATCTAACTCATATTATTAGCCATATTATGCTTATATGATCGATAGAACGACAATTACTATACTTATTACTCTTATTATTATCAATCTAAATCATATTATACGCCATACTATTCTTATATGATCGATAGAACGACAATTACTATACTTATTACACTCATTGCTATTAATCTAACTCATATTATTAACCATATTGTGCAGATATGATCGATAGAACGACAATTACTATACTTATTACTCTTATTATTATCAAGCTAACTCATATTATTAGCGATATTATGCTTATATGATCGATAGAACGACAATTACTATACTTATTACACTCATTGCTATTAATCTAACTCATATTATTAACCATATTGTGCAGATATGATCGATAGAACGACAATTACTATACTTATAACTCTTATTATTATCAAGCTAACTCATATTATTAGCCATATTATGCTTATATGATCGATAGAACGACAATTACTGTACTTATTACTCTTATTATTATCAATCCAAATCATATTATTCGCCATAGTATGCTTATATGGTCGATAGAACGGCAACTACTATACGTATTACTCTTGTTATTATCAATCTAACTGGTATTATTAGCCATATTATGCTTCCATGGTCGATAGAACGACAATTACTATACTTATTATTCATATTATTATTAATCTAACTCATATTATTAACCATATTATGCAGATATGATCGATAGAACGACAATTACTATACTTATTGCTCTTATTATTATCAATCTAACTCATATTATTAGCCTTATTATGCTTATATGATCGATAGAACGGCCATTACTATACTTATTACCCTTATTATTATCAATCTAACTCATATTATTAGCCATATTATGCTTCCATGATCGATAGAACGACAATTACTATACTTATTACTGTTATTATTATCAATCTAACTGATATTATTAGCCATATTATGCTTATATGATCGATAGAACGACAATTAATATACTTATTACACTTATTATTATCAATCTAAATCATATTATTCGCCATATTATGCTTATGTGATCGATAGAACGGCAATTACTATACTTATTACTCTTATTATTATCAATCTAACTCATATTATTAGCCATATTATGATTCCATGGTCGCTAGAACGACAATTACTGTACTTATTACTCTTATTATTATCAATCTAAATCATATTATTCGCCATATTATGCTTATGTGATCGATAGAACGGCAATTACTATACTTATTACTCTTATTATTATCAATCTAATTCATATTATTAGCCATATTATGCTTATATGATCGATAGAACGAAAATTACTATACTTACTACTCTTATTATTATTAATCTTACTCATATTATTAACCATATTATGCTTATATTTGACGATAGAACGACAATTACTATACTTATTACTCTTATTATTATCAATCTAACTCATATTACTAGCCATATTGTGCAGATATGATCGATAGACCGACAATTACTATACTTATTACTCTTATTATTATCAAGCTAACTCATATTATTAGCCATATTATGCTTATATGATCGATAGAACGACAATTACTATACTTATTACTCTTATTATTATCAATCCAAATCATATTATTCGCCATATTATGCTTATATGGTCGATAGAACGGCAATTACTATACGTATTGCTCTTGTTATTATCAATCTAACTCGTATTATTAGCCATATTATGCTTCCATGGTCGATAGAACGACAATTGCTATACTTATTATTCATATCATTATTAATCTAACTCATATTATTAACCATATTATGCAGATATGATCGATAGAACGACAATTACTATACTTATTACTCCTATTATTATCAATCTAACTGATATTATTAGCCATATTATGCTTATATGATCGATAGAACGACAATTAATATACTTATTACACTTATTATTATCAATCTAAATCATATTATTCGCCATATTATGCTTATGTGATTGATAGAACGACAATTACTATACTTATTACTCTCATTATTATCAATCTAACTCATATTATTAGCCATATTATGCTTATATGATCGATAGAACGACAATTACTATACTTATTACTCTTATTATTATCAATCTAATTCATATTATTAGCCATATTATGCTTATATGATCGATAGAACGACAATTACTAAACTTATTACTCTTATTATTATCAAGCTAACTCATATTATTAGCCATATTATGCTTATATGATCGATAGAACGACAATTACTAAACTTATTACTCTTATTATTATCAATCTAACTGATATTATTAGCCATATTATGCTTATATGATCGATCGAACGACAATTAATATACTTATTACACTTATTGTTATCAATCTAAATCATATTATTCGCCATATTATGCTTATGTGATCGATAGAACGGCAATTACTATACTTATTACTCTTATTTTTATCAATCTAACTCATATTATTAGCCATATTATGCTTGCATGATCGAAAGAACGACAATTACTATACTTATTATTCAGATTATTATTAATCTAACTCATATTATTAACCATATTATGCAGATATGATCGATAGAACGACAATTACTATACTTATTACTCTTATTATTATCAATCTAACTCATATTATTAGCCATATTATGCTTCCAGGGTCGATAGAACGACAATTACTATACTTATTACTCTTATTATTATCAATCTAAATCATATTATTCGCCATACTATTCTTATATGATCGATAGAACGACAATTACTATACTTATTACACTCATTGCTATTAATCTAACTCATATTATTAACCATATTGTGCAGATATGATCGATAGAACGACAATTACTATACTTATAACTCTTATTATTATCAAGCTAACTCATATTATTAGCCATATTATGCTTATATGATCGATAGAACGACAATTACTGTACTTATTACTCTTATTATTATCAATCCAAATCATATTATTCGCCATAGTATGCTTATATGGTCGATAGAACGGCAATTACTATACGTATTACTCTTGTTATTATCAATCTAACTCGTATTATTAGCCATATTATGCTTCCATGGTCGATAGAACGACAATTACTATACTTATTATTCATATTATTATTAATCTAACTCATATTATTAACAATATTATGCAGATATGATCGATAGAACGACAATTACTATACTTATTGCTCTTATTATTATCAATCTAACTCATATTATTAGCCTTATTATGCTTATATGATCGATAGAACGGCCATTACTATACTTATTACCCTTATTATTATCAATCTAACTCATATTATTAGCCATATTATGCTTATATGATCGATAGAACGACAATTAATATACTTATTACACTTATTATTATCAATCTAAATCATATTATTCGCCATATTATGCTTATGTGATCGATAGAACGGCAATTACTATACTTATTACTCTTATTATTATCAATCTAACTCATATTATTAGCCATATTATGATTCCATGGTCGCTAGAACGACAATTACTGTACTTATTACTCTTATTATTATCAATCTAAATCATATTATTCGCCATATTATGCTTATGTGATCGATAGAACGGCAATTACTATACTTATTACTCTTATTATTATCAATCTAATTCATATTATTAGCCATATTATGCTTATATGATCGATAGAACGAAAATTACTATACTTATTACTCTTATTATTATTAATCTTACTGATATTATTAACCATATTATGCTTATATTTGACGATAGAACGACAATTACTATACTTATTACTCTTATTATTATCAATCTAACTCATATTATTAGCCATATTGTGCAGATATGATCGATAGACCGTCAATTACTATACTTATTACTCTTATTATTATCAAGCTAACTCATATTATTAGCCATATTATGCTTATATGATCGATAGGACGACAATTACTATACTTATTACTCTTATTATTATCAATCCAAATCATATTATTCGCCATATTATGCTTATATGGTCGATAGAACGGCAATTACTATACGTATTGCTCTTGTTATTATCAATCTAACTCGTATTATTAGCCATATTATGCTTCCATGGTCGATAGAACGACAATTACTATACTTATTATTCATATCATTATTAATCTAACTCATATTATTAACCATATTATGCAGATATGATCGATAGAACGACAATTACTATACTTATTACTCTTATTATTATCAATCTAAATCATATTATACGCCATACTATTCTTATATGATCGATAGAACGGCAATTACTATACTTATTACTCTTATTATTATCAATCTAACTCGTATTATTAGCCATATTATGCTTCCATGGTCGTTAGAACGACAATTACTATACTTATTATTCATATTATTATTAATCTAATAAATATTATTAACCATATTATGCTTATATGATCGATAGAACGACAATTACTATACTTATGACTCTTATTATTATCAATCTAACTCATATTATTAGCCATATTGTGCTTAAATGATCGATAGAACGACAATTACTATACTAATTACTCTTATTATTATCAATCTAAATCATATTATTCGCCATATTACTCTTATATGATCGATAGAACGACAATTACTATACTTATTACACTCATTACTATTAATCTAACTCATATTATTAACCATATTGTGCAGATATGATCGATAGAACGACAATTACTATACTTATTACTCTTATTATTATCAAGCTAACTCATATTATTAGCGATATTATGCTTATATGATCGATAGAACGACAATTACTATACTTATTACTCTTATTATTATCAATCTAAATCATATTATTCGCCATATTATGCTTATATGATCGATAGAACGGCAATTACTATAGTTATTACTCTTATTATTATCAATCTAACTCATATTATTAGCCATATTATGCTTATATGATCGATAGAACGACAATTACTATATTTATTACTCATATTATTATCAATCTAAATGATATTATTCGCCATATTATGCTAATCTGATCGATAGAACGACAATTACTATACTTATTACTCTTATTATTATCAATCTAATTCATATTATTAGCCATATTATGCTTATATGATCGATAGAACGACAATTACTAAACTTATTACTCTTATTATTATCAAGCTAACTCATATTATTAGCCATATTATGCTTATATGATCGATAGAACGACAATTACTATACTTATTACTCATATTATTATCAATCTAAATGATATTATTCGCCATATTATGCTCATATGATCGACAGAACGACAATTACTATACTTATTACTCTTATTATTATCAATCTAATTCATATTATTAGCCATATTATGCTTATATGATCGATAGAACGAAAATTACTATACTTATTACTCTTATTATTATCAATCTAATTCATATTATTAGCCATATTATGCTTATATGATCGATAGAACGACAATTACTATAATTAATACTCATATTATTATCAATCTAAATGATATTATTCGCCATATTATGCTAATATGATCGATAGAACGACAATTACTATACTTATTACTCTTATTATTATCAATCTAATTCATATTATTAGCCATATTATGCTTATATGATCGATAGAACGACAATTACTAAACTTATTACTCTTATTATTATCAAGCTAACTCATATTATTAGCCATATTATGCTTATATGATCGATAGAACGACAATTACTATACTTAGTACTCATATTATTATCAATCTAAATGATATTATTCGCCATATTATGCTCATATGATCGATAGAACGGCAATTACTATAGTTATTACTCTTATTATTATCAATCTAACTCATATTATTAGCCATATTATGCTTCCATGGTCGATAGAACGACAATTACTATACTTATTATTCTTATTATTATTAATCTATCTCATATTATTAACCATATTATGCAGATATGATCGATAGAACGACAATTACTGTACTTATTACTCTTATTATTATCAATCTAACTCATATTATTAGCCATATTATGCTTATATGATCGATAGAACGACAATTACTATACTTATTACTCATATTATTATCAATCTAAATGATATTATTCGCCATATTATGCTAATATGGTCTATAGAACGACAATTACTATACTTATTACTCTTATTATTATCAATCTAATTCATATTATTAGCCATATTATGCTTATATGATCGATAGAACGACAATTACTATACTTATTACTCTTATTATTATCAATCTAATTCATATTATTAGCCATATTATGCTTATATGATCGATAGAACGACAATTACTATAATTATTACTCATATTATTATCAATCTAAATGATATTATTCGCCATATTATGCTAATATGATCGATAGAACGACATTACTATACTTATTACTCTTATTATTATCAATCTAATTCATATTATTAGCCATATTATGCTTATATGATCGATAGAACGACAATTACTAAACTTATTACTCTTATTATTATCAAGCTAACTCATATTATTAGCCATATTATGCTTATATGATCGATAGAACGACAATTACTATACTTATTACTCATATTATTATCAATCTAAATGATATTATTCGCCATATTATGCTTATATGATCGATAGAACGACAATTACTATACTTATTACTCATATTATTATCAATCTAAATGATATTATTCGCCATATTATGCTCATATGATCGATAGAACGACAATTACTATAATTATTACTCTTATTATTATTAATCTAACTCATATTATTAACCATATTATGCTTATATGATCGATAGAACGACAATTACTATACTTATTACTCTTATTATTATCAATCTAACTCATATTATTAGCCATATTATGCTTATATGATCGATAGAACGACAATTACTATACTTATTACTCTTATTATTATCAATCTAAATCATATTATTCGCCATATTATTCTTATATGATCGATCGAACGACGATTACTATACTTATTACACTCATTACTATTAATCTAACTCATATTATTAACCATATTGTGCAGATATGATCGATAGAACGACAATTACTATACTTATTACTCTTATTGTTATCAAGCTAACTCATATTATTAGCGATATTATGCTTATATGATCGATAGAACGACAATTACTATACTTATTACTCTTATTATTATCAATCCAAATCATATTATTCGCCATATTATGCTTATACGGTCGATAGAACGGCAATTACTATACATATTACTCTTATTATTATCAATCTAACTCATATTATTAGCCATATTATGCTTATATGATCGATAGACCGACAATTACTATACTTATTGCACTCATTACTATTAATCTAACTCATATTATTAACCATATTGTGCAGATATGATCGATAGAACGACAATTACTATACTTATTACTCTTATTATTATCAAGCTAACTCATATTATTAGCCGTATTATGCTTATGTGATCGATAGAACGACAATTACTATACTTATTACTCTTATTATTATCAATCTAAATCATATTATTCGCCATATTATGCTTATATGGTCGATAGAACGGCAATTAATATACTTATTACTCTTATTATTATCAATCTAACTCGTATTATTAGCCATATTATGCTTCCATGGTCGATAGAACGACAATTACTATACTTATTATTCATGTTATTATTAATCTAATCAATATTATTAACCATATTATGCTTATATGATCGATAGAACGACAATTACTATACTTATGACTCTTATTATTATCAATCTAACTCATATTATTAGCCATATTATGCTTATATGATCGATAGAACGACAATTACTATACTTATTACTCTTATTATTATCAATCTAAATCATATTATTCGCCATATTATTCATATATGATCGATAGAACGACAATTACTATACTTATTACACTCATTACTATTAATCTAACTCATATTATTAACCATATTGTGCAGATATGATCGATAGAACGACAATTACTATACTTATTACTCTTATTATTATCAAGCTAACTCATATTATTAGCGATATTATGCTTATATGATCGATAGAACGACAATTACTATACTTATTACTCTTATTATTATCAATCTAAATCATATTATTCGCCATATTATGCTTATATGATCGATAGAACGACAATTACTATAGTTATTACTCTTATTATTATCAATCTAACTCATATTATTAGCCATATTATGCTTCCATGGTCGATAGAACGACAATTACTATACTTATTATTCTTATTATTATTAATCTATCTCATATTATAAACCATATTATGCAGATATGATCGATAGAACGACAATTACTATACTTATTACTCTTATTATTATCAATCTAACTCATATTATTAGCCATATTATGCTTATATGATCGATAGAACGACAATTACTATACTTATTACTCTTATTATTATCAATCTAACTCATATTATTAGCCATATTATGCTTATATGATCGATAGAACGACAATTACTATACTTATTACTCATATTATTATCAATCTAAATGATATTATTCGCCATATTATGCTAATATGGTCTATAGAACGACAATTACTATACTTATTACTCTTATTATTATCAATCTAATTCATATTATTAGCCATATTATGCTTATATGATCGATAGAACGACAATTACTATACTTATTACTCTTATTATTATCAATCTAATTCATATTATTAGCCATATTATGCTTATATGATCGATAGAACGACAATTACTATAATTATTACTCATATTATTATCAATCTAAATGATATTATTCGCCATATTATGCTAATATGATCGATAGAACGACATTACTATACTTATTACTCTTATTATTATCAATCTAAATCATATTATTCGCCATATTATGCTTATATGATCGATAGAACGACAATTACTATACTTATTACACTCATTACTATTAATCTAACTCATATTATTAACCATATTGTGCAGATATGATCGATAGAA
This sequence comes from Megachile rotundata, assembly GCF_050947335.1. NCBI lineage: Eukaryota > Metazoa > Arthropoda > Insecta > Hymenoptera > Megachilidae > Megachile > Megachile rotundata. Next base: position 35,238 of record NW_027474096.1, on the reverse strand, counting down.
CGACAATTACTATACTTATTACTCTTATTATTATCAAGCTAACTCATATTATTAGCGATATTATGCTTATATGATCGATAGAACGACAATTACTATACTTATTACTCTTATTATTATCAATCTAAATCATATTATTCGCCATATTATGCTTATATGATCGATAGAACGACAATTACTATAGTTATTACTCTTATTATTATCAATCTAACTCATATTATTAGCCATATTATGCTTCCATGGTCGATAGAACGACAATTACTATACTTATTATTCTTATTATTATTAATCTATCTCATATTATAAACCATATTATGCAGATATGATCGATAGAACGACAATTACTATACTTATTACTCTTATTATTATCAATCTAACTCATATTATTAGCCATATTATGCTTATATGATCGATAGAACGACAATTACTATACTTATTACTCTTATTATTATCAATCTAACTCATATTATTAGCCATATTATGCTTATATGATCGATAGAACGACAATTACTATACTTATTACTCATATTATTATCAATCTAAATGATATTATTCGCCATATTATGCTAATATGGTCTATAGAACGACAATTACTATACTTATTACTCTTATTATTATCAATCTAATTAATATTATTAGCCATATTATGCTTATATGATCGATAGAACGACAATTACTATACTTATTACTCTTATTATTATCAATCTAATTCATATTATTAGCCATATTATGCTTATATGATCGATAGAACGACAATTACTATAATTATTACTCATATTATTATCAATCTAAATGATATTATTCGCCATATTATGCTAATATGATCGATAGAACGACATTACTATACTTATTACTCTTATTATTATCAATCTAAATCATATTATTCGCCATATTATGCTTATATGATCGATAGAACGACAATTACTATAGTTATTACTCTTATTATTATCAATCTAACTCATATTATTAGCCATATTATGCTTCCATGGTCGATAGAACGACAATTACTATACTTATTACTCTTATTATTATCAATCTAACTCATATTATTAGCCATATTATGCTTATATGATCGATAGAACGACAATTACTATACTTATTATTCATATAATTATCAATCTAAATGATATTATTCGCCATATTATGCTAATATGATCTATAGAACGACAATTACTATACTTATTACTCTTATTATTATCAATCTAATTCATATTATTAGCCATATTATGCTTATATGATCGATAGAACAACAATTACTATACTTATTACTCTTATTATTATCAATCTAAATCATATTATTCGCCATATTATGCTTATATGGTCGATAGAACGGCAATTAATATACTTATTACTCTTATTATTATCAATCTAACTCGTATTATTAGCCATATTATGCTTCCATGGTCGATAGAACGACAATTACTATACTTATTATTCATGTTATTATTAATCTAATCAATATTATTAACCATATTATGCTTATATGATCGATAGAACGACAATTACTATACTTATGACTCTTATTATTATCAATCTAACTCATATTATTAGCCATATTATGCTTATATGATCGATAGAACGACAATTACTATACTTATTACTCTTATTATTATCAATCTAAATCATATTATTCGCCATATTATTCATATATGATCGATAGAACGACAATTACTATACTTATTACACTCATTACTATTAATCTAACTCATATTATTAACCATATTGTGCAGATATGATCGATAGAACGACAATTACTATACTTATTACTCTTATTATTATCAAGCTAACTCATATTATTAGCGATATTATGCTTATATGATCGATAGAACGACAATTACTATACTTATTACTCTTATTATTATCAATCTAAATCATATTATTCGCCATATTATGCTTATATGATCGATAGAACGACAATTACTATAGTTATTACTCTTATTATTATCAATCTAACTCATATTATTAGCCATATTATGCTTCCATGGTCGATAGAACGACAATTACTATACTTATTATTCTTATTATTATTAATCTATCTCATATTATAAACCATATTATGCAGATATGATCGATAGAACGACAATTACTATACTTATTACTCTTATTATTATCAATCTAACTCATATTATTAGCCATATTATGCTTATATGATCGATAGAACGACAATTACTATACTTATTACTCTTATTATTATCAATCTAACTCATATTATTAGCCATATTATGCTTATATGATCGATAGAACGACAATTACTATACTTATTACTCATATTATTATCAATCTAAATGATATTATTCGCCATATTATGCTAATATGGTCTATAGAACGACAATTACTATACTTATTACTCTTATTATTATCAATCTAATTCATATTATTAGCCATATTATGCTTATATGATCGATAGAACGACAATTACTATACTTATTACTCTTATTATTATCAATCTAATTCATATTATTAGCCATATTATGCTTATATGATCGATAGAACGACAATTACTATAATTATTACTCATATTATTATCAATCTAAATGATATTATTCGCCATATTATGCTAATATGATCGATAGAACGACATTACTATACTTATTACTCTTATTATTATCAATCTAAATCATATTATTCGCCATATTATGCTTATATGATCGATAGAACGACAATTACTATACTTATTACACTCATTACTATTAATCTAACTCATATTATTAACCATATTGTGCAGATATGATCGATAGAACGACAATTACTATACTTATTACTCTTATTATTATCAAGCTAACTCATATTATTAGCGATATTATGCTTATATGATCGATAGAACGACAATTACTATACTTATTACTCTTATTATTATCAATCTAAATCATATTATTCGCCATATTATGCTTATATGATCGATAGAACGACAATTACTATAGTTATTACTCTTATTATTATCAATCTAACTCATATTATTAGCCATATTATGCTTCCATGGTCGATAGAACGACAATTACTATACTTATTATTCTTATTATTATTAATCTATCTCATATTATAAACCATATTATGCAGATATGATCGATAGAACGACAATTACTATACTTATTACTCTTATTATTATCAATCTAACTCATATTATTAGCCATATTATGCTTATATGATCGATAGAACGACAATTACTATACTTATTACTCTTATTATTATCAATCTAACTCATATTATTAGCCATATTATGCTTATATGATCGATAGAACGACAATTACTATACTTATTACTTATTACACTCTTTACTATTAATCTAACTCATATTATTAACCATATTGTGCAGATATGATCGATAGACCGACAATTACTATACTTATTACTCTTATTATTATCAAGCTAACTCATATTATTAGCGATATTATGCTTATATGATCGATAGAACGACAATTACTATACTTATTACTCTTATTATTATCAATCTGATTCATATTATTAGCCATATTATGCTTATATGATCGATAGAACGACAATTACTATACTTATTACTCTTATTATTATCAATCTAATTCATATTATTAGCCATATTATGCTTATATGATCGCTAGAACGACAATTACTATAATTATTACTCATATTATTATCAATCTAAATGATATTATTCGCCATATTATGCTAATATGATCGATAGAACGACAATTACTATACTTATTACTCTTATTATTATCAATCTAATTCATATTATTAGCCATATTATGCTTATATGATCGATAGAACGACAATTACTAAACTTATTACTCTTATTATTATCAAGCTAACTCATATTATTAGCCATATTATGCTTATATGATCGATAGAACGACAATTACTATACTTATTACTCATATTATTATCAATCTAAATGATATTATTCGCCATATTATGCTCATATGATCGATAGAACGACAATTACTATACTTATTACTCTTATTATTATTAATCTAACTCATATTATTAACCATATTATGCTTATATGATCGATAGAACGACAATTACTATACTTATTACTCTTATTATTATCAATCTAACTCATATTATTAGCCATATTATGCTTATATGATCGATAGAACGACAATTACTATACTTATTACTCTTATTATTATCAATCTAAATCATATTATTCGCCATATTATTCTTATATGATCGATCGAACGACGATTACTATACTTATTACACTCATTACTATTAATCTAACTCATATTATTAACCATATTGTGCAGATATGATCGATAGAACGACAATTACTATACTTATTACTCTTATTGTTATCAAGCTAACTCATATTATTAGCGATATTATGCTTATATGATCGATAGAACGACAATTACTATACTTATTACTCTTATTATTATCAATCCAAATCATATTATTCGCCATATTATGCTTATATGGTCGATAGAACGGCTATTATTATACATATTACTCTTATTATTATCAATCTAACTCATATTATTAGCCATATTATGCTTATATGATCGATAGACCGACAATTACTATACTTATTGCACTCATTACTATGAATCTAACTCATATTATTAACCATATTGTGCAGATATGATCGATAGAACGACAATTACTATACTTATTACTCTTATTATTATCAAGCTAACTCATATTATTAGCCGTATTATGCTTATGTGATCGATAGAACGACAATTACTATACTTATTACACTCATTACTATTAATCTAACTCATATTATTAACCATATTGTGCAGATATGATCGATAGAACGACAATTACTATACTTATTACTCTTATTATTATCAAGCTAACTCATATTATTAGCGATATTATGCTTATATGATCGATAGAACGACAATTACTATACTTATTACTCTTATTATTATCAATCTAAATCATATTATTCGCCATATTATGCTTATATGATCGATAGAACGGCAATTACTATAGTTATTACTCTTATTATTATCAATCTAACTCATATTATTAGCCATATTATGCTTCCATGGTCGATAGAACGACAATTACTATACTTATTATTCGTATTATTATTAATCTATCTCATATTATTAACCATATTATGCAGATATGATCGATAGAACGACAATTACTATACTTATTACTCTTATTATTATCAATCTAACTCATATTATTAGCCATATTATGCTTATATGATCGATAGAACGACAATTACTATACTTATTATTCTTATTATTATTAATCTAAATGATATTATTCGCCATATTATGCTAATATGATCTATAGAACGACAATTACTATACTTATTACTCTTATTATTATCAATCTAATTCATATTATTAGCCATATTATGCTTATATGATCGATAGAACAACAATTACTATACTTATTACTCTTATTATTATCAATCTAATTCATATTATTAGCCATATTATGCTTATATGATCGATAGAACGACAATTACTATAATTATTACTCATATTATTATCAATCTAAATGATATTATTCGCCATATTATGCTAATATGATCGATAGAACGACAATTACTATACTTATTACTCTTATTATTATCAATCTAATTCATATTATTAGGCATATTATGCTTATATGATCGATAGAACGACAATTACTAAACTTATTACTCTTATTATTATCAAGCTAAATCATATTATTAGCCATATTATGCTTATATGATCGATAGAACGACAATTACTATACTTATTACTCATATTATTATCAATCTAAATGATATTATTCGCCATATTATGCTAATATGATCGATAGAACGACAATTACTATACTTATTACTCTTATTATTATCAATCTAATTCATATTATTAGCCATATTATGCTTATATGATCGATAGAACGACAATTACTAAACTTATTACTCTTATTATTATCAAGCTAACTCATATTATTAGCCATATTATGCTTATATGATCGATAGAACGACAATTACTATACTTATTACTCATATTATTATCAATCTAAATGATATTATTCGCCATATTATGCTCATATGATCGATAGAACGACAATTACTATACTTATTACTCTTATTATTATTAATCTAACTCATATTATTAGCCATATTATGCTTATATGATCGATAGAACGACAATTACTATACTTATTACTCTTATTATTATCAATCTAAATCATATTATTCGCCATATTATTCTTATATGATCGATAGAACGACAATTACTATACTTATTACACTCTTTACTATTAATCTAACTCATATTATTAACCATATTGTGCAGATATGATCGATAGACCGACAATTACTATACTTATTACTCTTATTATTATCAAGCTAACTCATATTATTAGCGATATTATGCTTATATGATCGATAGAACGACAATTACTATACTTATTACTCTTATTATTATCAATCTGATTCATATTATTAGCCATATTATGCTTATATGATCGATAGAACGACAATTACTATACTTATTACTCTTATTATTATCAATCTAATTCATATTATTAGCCATATTATGCTTATATGATCGCTAGAACGACAATTACTATAATTATTACTCATATTATTATCAATCTAAATGATATTATTCGCCATATTATGCTAATATGATCGATAGAACGACAATTACTATACTTATTACTCTTATTATTATCAATCTAATTCATATTATTAGGCATATTATGCTTATATGATCGATAGAACGACAATTACTAAACTTATTACTCTTATTATTATCAAGCTAAATCATATTATTAGCCATATTATGCTTATATGATCGATAGAACGACAATTACTATACTTATTACTCATATTATTATCAATCTAAATGATATTATTCGCCATATTATGCTAATATGATCGATAGAACGACAATTACTATACTTATTACTCTTATTATTATCAATCTAATTCATATTATTAGCCATATTATGCTTATATGATCGATAGAACGACAATTACTAAACTTATTACTCTTATTATTATCAAGCTAACTCATATTATTAGCCATATTATGCTTATATGATCGATAGAACGACAATTACTATACTTATTACTCATATTATTATCAAGCTAACTCATATTATTAGCCATATTATGCTTATATGATCGATAGAACGACAATTACTATACTTATTACTCATATTATTATCAATCTAAATGATATTATTCGCCATATTATGCTCATATGATCGATAGAACGACAATTACTATACTTATTACTCTTATTATTATCAATCTAACTCATATTATTAACCATATTATGCTTATATGATCGATAGAACGACAATTACTATACTTATTACTCTTATTATTATCAATCCAAATCATATTATTCGCCATATTATGCTTATATGGTCGATAGAACGGCAATTACTATACATATTACTCTTATTATTATCAATCTAACTCATATTATTAGCCATATTATGCTTATATGATCGATAGACCGACAATTACTATACTTATTGCACTCATTACTATTAATCTAACTCATATTATTAACCATATTGTGCAGATATGATCGATAGAACGACAATTACTGTACTTATTACTCTTATTATTATCAAGCTAACTCATATTATTAGCCGTATTATGCTTATGTGATCGATAGAACGACAATTACTATACTTATTACACTCATTACTATTAATCTAACTCATATTATTAACCATATTGTGCAGATATGATCGATAGAACGACAATTACTATACTTATTACTCTTATTATTATCAAGCTAACTCATATTATTAGCGATATTATGCTTATATGATCGATAGAACGACAATTACTATACTTATTACTCTTATTATTATCAATCTAAATCATATTATTCGCCATATTATGCTTATATGATCGATAGAACGGCAATTACTATAGTTATTACTCTTATTATTATCAATCTAACTCATATTATTAGCCATATTATGCTTCCATGGTCGATAGAACGACAATTACTATACTTATTATTCTTATTATTATTAATCTATCTCATATTATTAACCATATTATGCAGATATGATCGATAGAACGACAATTACTATACTTATTACTCTTATTATTATCAATCTAACTCATATTATTTGCCATATTATGCTTATATGATCGATAGAACGACAATTACTATACTTATTATTCATATTATTATCAATCTAAATGATATTATTCGCCATATTATGCTAATATGATCTATAGAACGACAATTACTATACTTATTACTCTTATTATTATCAATCTAATTCATATTATTAGCCATATTATGCTTATATGATCGATAGAACAACAATTACTATACTTATTACTCTTATTATTATCAATCTAATTCATATTATTAGCCATATTATGCTTATATGATCGATAGAACGACAATTACTATACTTATTACTCTTATTATTATCAATCTAAATCATATTATTCGCCATATTATGCTTATATGGTCGATAGAACGGCAATTAATATACTTATTACTCTTATTATTATCAATCTAACTCGTATTATTAGCCATATTATGCTTCCATGGTCGATAGAACGACAATTACTATACTTATTATTCATGTTATTATTAATCTAATCAATATTATTAACCATATTATGCTTATATGATCGATAGAACGACAATTACTATACTTATGACTCTTATTATTATCAATCTAACTCATATTATTAGCCATATTATGCTTATATGATCGATAGAACGACAATTACTATACTTATTACTCTTATTATTATCAATCTAAATCATATTATTCGCCATATTATTCTTATATGATCGATAGAACGACAATTACTATACTTATTACACTCATTACTATTAATCTAACTCATATTATTAACCATATTGTGCAGATATGATCGATAGAACGACAATTACTATACTTATTACTCTTATTATTATCAAGCTAACTCATATTATTAGCGATATTATGCTTATATGATCGATAGAACGACAATTACTATACTTATTACTCTTATTATTATCAATCTAAATCATATTATTCGCCATATTATGCTTATATGATCGATAGAACGACAATTACTATAGTTATTACTCTTATTATTATCAATCTAACTCATATTATTAGCCATATTATGCTTCCATGGTCGATAGAACGACAATTACTATACTTATTATTCTTATTATTATTAATCTATCTCATATTATAAACCATATTATGCAGATATGATCGATAGAACGACAATTACTATACTTATTACTCTTATTATTATCAATCTAACTCATATTATTAGCCATATTATGCTTATATGATCGATAGAACGACAATTACTATACTTATTACTCTTATTATTATCAATCTAACTCATATTATTAGCCATATTATGCTTATATGATCGATAGAACGACAATTACTATACTTATTACTCATATTATTATCAATCTAAATGATATTATTCGCCATATTATGCTAATATGGTCTATAGAACGACAATTACTATACTTATTACTCTTATTATTATCAATCTAATTCATATTATTAGCCATATTATGCTTATATGATCGATAGAACGACAATTACTATACTTATTACTCTTATTATTATCAATCTAATTCATATTATTAGCCATATTATGCTTATATGATCGATAGAACGACAATTACTATAATTATTACTCATATTATTATCAATCTAAATGATATTATTCGCCATATTATGCTAATATGATCGATAGAACGACATTACTATACTTATTACTCTTATTATTATCAATCTAAATCATATTATTCGCCATATTATGCTTATATGATCGATAGAACGACAATTACTATAGTTATTACTCTTATTATTATCAATCTAACTCATATTATTAGCCATATTATGCTTCCATGGTCGATAGAACGACAATTACTATACTTATTATTCTTATTATTATTAATCTATCTCATATTATAAACCATATTATGCAGATATGATCGATAGAACGACAATTACTATACTTATTACTCTTATTATTATCAATCTAACTCATATTATTAGCCATATTATGCTTATATGATCGATAGAACGACAATTACTATACTTATTATTCATATAATTATCAATCTAAATGATATTATTCGCCATATTATGCTAATATGATCTATAGAACGACAATTACTATACTTATTACTCTTATTATTATCAATCTAATTCATATTATTAGCCATATTATGCTTATATGATCGATAGAACAACAATTACTATACTTATTACTCTTATTATTATCAATCTAATTCATATTATTAGCCATATTATGCTTATATGATCGATAGAACGACAATTACTATAATTATTACTCATATTATTATCAATCTAAATGATATTATTCGCCATATTATGCTAATATGATCGATAGAACGACAATTACTATACTTATTACTCTTATTATTATCAATCTAATTCATATTATTAGCCATATTATGATTATATGATCGATAGAACGACAATTACTAAACTTATTACTCTTATTATTATCAAGCTAACTCATATTATTAGCCATATTATGCTTATATGATCGATAGAACGACAATTACTATACTTATTACTCATATTATTATCAATCTAAATGATATTATTCGCCATATTATGCTAATATGATCGATAGAACGACAATTACTATACTTATTACTCTTATTATTATCAATCTAATTCATATTATTAGCCATATTATGCTTATATGATCGATAGAACGACAATTACTAAACTTATTACTCTTATTATTATCAAGCTAACTCATATTATTAGCCATATTATGCTTATATGATCGATAGAACGACAATTACTATACTTATTACTCATATTATTATCAATCTAAATGATATTATTCGCCATATTATGCTCATATGATCGATAGAACGACAATTACTATACTTATTACTCTTATTATTATTAATCTAACTCATATTATTAGCCATATTATGCTTATATGATCGATAGAACGACAATTACTATACTTATTACTCTTATTATTATCAATCTAAATCATATTATTCGCCATATTATTCTTATATGATCGATAGAACGACAATTACTATACTTATTACACTCTTTACTATTAATCTAACTCATATTATTAACCATATTGTGCAGATATGATCGATAGACCGACAATTACTATACTTATTACTCTTATTATTATCAAGCTAACTCATATTATTAGCGATATTATGCTTATATGATCGATAGAACGACAATTACTATACTTATTACTCTTATTATTATCAATCTGATTCATATTATTAGCCATATTATGCTTATATGATCGATAGAACGACAATTACTATACTTATTACTCTTATTATTATCAATCTAATTCATATTATTAGCCATATTATGCTTATATGATCGCTAGAACGACAATTACTATAATTATTACTCATATTATTATCAATCTAAATGATATTATTCGCCATATTATGCTAATATGATCGATAGAACGACAATTACTATACTTATTACTCTTATTATTATCAATCTAATTCATATTATTAGCCATATTATGCTTATATGATCGATAGAACGACAATTACTAAACTTATTACTCTTATTATTATCAAGCTAACTCATATTATTAGCCATATTATGCTTATATGATCGATAGAACGACAATTACTATACTTATTACTCATATTATTATCAATCTAAATGATATTATTCGCCATATTATGCTCATATGATCGATAGAACGACAATTACTATACTTATTACTCTTATTATTATTAATCTAACTCATATTATTAACCATATTATGCTTATATGATCGATAGAACGACAATTACTATACTTATTACTCTTATTATTATCAATCTAACTCATATTATTAGCCATATTATGCTTATATGATCGATAGAACGACAATTACTATACTTATTACTCTTATTATTATCAATCTAAATCATATTATTCGCCATATTATTCTTATATGATCGATCGAACGACGATTACTATACTTATTACACTCATTACTATTAATCTAACTCATATTATTAACCATATTGTGCAGATATGATCGATAGAACGACAATTACTATACTTATTACTCTTATTGTTATCAAGCTAACTCATATTATTAGCGATATTATGCTTATATGATCGATAGAACGACAATTACTATACTTATTACTCTTATTATTATCAATCCAAATCATATTATTCGCCATATTATGCTTATATGGTCGATAGAACGGCTATTATTATACATATTACTCTTATTATTATCAATCTAACTCATATTATTAGCCATATTATGCTTATATGATCGATAGACCGACAATTACTATACTTATTGCACTCATTACTATGAATCTAACTCATATTATTAACCATATTGTGCAGATATGATCGATAGAACGACAATTACTATACTTATTACTCTTATTATTATCAAGCTAACTCATATTATTAGCCGTATTATGCTTATGTGATCGATAGAACGACAATTACTATACTTATTACACTCATTACTATTAATCTAACTCATATTATTAACCATATTGTGCAGATATGATCGATAGAACGACAATTACTATACTTATTACTCTTATTATTATCAAGCTAACTCATATTATTAGCGATATTATGCTTATATGATCGATAGAACGACAATTACTATACTTATTACTCTTATTATTATCAATCTAAATCATATTATTCGCCATATTATGCTTATATGATCGATAGAACGGCAATTACTATAGTTATTACTCTTATTATTATCAATCTAACTCATATTATTAGCCATATTATGCTTCCATGGTCGATAGAACGACAATTACTATACTTATTATTCGTATTATTATTAATCTATCTCATATTATTAACCATATTATGCAGATATGATCGATAGAACGACAATTACTATACTTATTACTCTTATTATTATCAATCTAACTCATATTATTAGCCATATTATGCTTATATGATCGATAGAACGACAATTACTATACTTATTATTCTTATTATTATTAATCTAAATGATATTATTCGCCATATTATGCTAATATGATCTATAGAACGACAATTACTATACTTATTACTCTTATTATTATCAATCTAATTCATATTATTAGCCATATTATGCTTATATGATCGATAGAACAACAATTACTATACTTATTACTCTTATTATTATCAATCTAATTCATATTATTAGCCATATTATGCTTATATGATCGATAGAACGACAATTACTATAATTATTACTCATATTATTATCAATCTAAATGATATTATTCGCCATATTATGCTAATATGATCGATAGAACGACAATTACTATACTTATTACTCTTATTATTATCAATCTAATTCATATTATTAGGCATATTATGCTTATATGATCGATAGAACGACAATTACTAAACTTATTACTCTTATTATTATCAAGCTAAATCATATTATTAGCCATATTATGCTTATATGATCGATAGAACGACAATTACTATACTTATTACTCATATTATTATCAATCTAAATGATATTATTCGCCATATTATGCTAATATGATCGATAGAACGACAATTACTATACTTATTACTCTTATTATTATCAATCTAATTCATATTATTAGCCATATTATGCTTATATGATCGATAGAACGACAATTACTAAACTTATTACTCTTATTATTATCAAGCTAACTCATATTATTAGCCATATTATGCTTATATGATCGATAGAACGACAATTACTATACTTATTACTCATATTATTATCAATCTAAATGATATTATTCGCCATATTATGCTCATATGATCGATAGAACGACAATTACTATACTTATTACTCTTATTATTATTAATCTAACTCATATTATTAGCCATATTATGCTTATATGATCGATAGAACGACAATTACTATACTTATTACTCTTATTATTATCAATCTAAATCATATTATTCGCCATATTATTCTTATATGATCGATAGAACGACAATTACTATACTTATTACACTCTTTACTATTAATCTAACTCATATTATTAACCATATTGTGCAGATATGATCGATAGACCGACAATTACTATACTTATTACTCTTATTATTATCAAGCTAACTCATATTATTAGCGATATTATGCTTATATGATCGATAGAACGACAATTACTATACTTATTACTCTTATTATTATCAATCTGATTCATATTATTAGCCATATTATGCTTATATGATCGATAGAACGACAATTACTATACTTATTACTCTTATTATTATCAATCTAATTCATATTATTAGCCATATTATGCTTATATGATCGCTAGAACGACAATTACTATAATTATTACTCATATTATTATCAATCTAAATGATATTATTCGCCATATTATGCTAATATGATCGATAGAACGGACAATTACTATACTTATTACTCTTATTATTATCAATCTAATTCATATTATTAGGCATATTATGCTTATATGATCGATAGAACGACAATTACTAAACTTATTACTCTTCTTATTATCAAGCTAAATCATATTATTAGCCATATTATGCTTATATGATCGATAGAACGACAATTACTATACTTATTACTCATATTATTATCAATCTAAATGATATTATTCGCCATATTATGCTAATATGATCGATAGAACGACAATTACTATACTTATTACTCTTATTATTATCAATCTAATTCATATTATTAGCCATATTATGCTTATATGATCGATAGAACGACAATTACTAAACTTATTCCTCTTATTATTATCAAGCTAACTCATATTATTAGCCATATTATGCTTATATGATCGATAGAACGACAATTACTATACTTATTACTCATATTATTATCAAGCTAACTCATATTATTAGCCATATTATGCTTATATGATCGATAGAACGACAATTACTATACTTATTACTCATATTATTATCAATCTAAATGATATTATTCGCCATATTATGCTCATATGATCGATAGAACGACAATTACTATACTTATTACTCTTATTATTATCAATCTAACTCATATTATTTAACCCTAATTATGCTTATATGATCGATAGAACGACAATTACTATACTTATTACTCTTATTATTATCAATCCAAATCATATTATTCGCCATATTATGCTTATATGGTCGATAGAACGGCAATTACTATACATATTACTCTTATTATTATCAATCTAACTCATATTATTAGCCATATTATGCTTATATGATCGATAGACCGACAATTACTATACTTATTGCACTCATTACTATTAATCTAACTCATATTATTAACCATATTGTGCAGATATGATCGATAGAACGACAATTACTGTACTTATTACTCTATTATTATCAAGCTAACTCATATTATTAGCCGTATTATGCTTATGTGATCGATAGAACGACAATTACTATACTTATTACACTCATTACTATTAATCTAACTCATATTATTAACCATATTGTGCAGATATGATCGATAGAACGACAATTACTATACTTATTACTCTTATTATTATCAAGCTAACTCATATTATTAGCGATATTTTGCTTATATGATCGATAGAACGACAATTACTATACTTATTACTCTTATTATTATCAATCTAAATCATATTATTCGCCATATTATGCTTATATGATCGATAGAACGGCAATTACTATAGTTATTATCTTATTATTATCAATCTAACTCATATTATTAGCCATATTATGCTTCCATGGTCGATAGAACGACAATTACTATACTTATTATTCTTATTATTATTAATCTATCTCATATTATTAACCATATTATGCAGATATGATCGATAGAACGACAATTACTATACTTATTACTCTTATTATTATCAATCTAACTCATATTATTTGCCATATTATGCTTATATGATCGATAGAACGACAATTACTATACTTATTATTCATATTATTATCAATCTAAATGATATTATTCGCCATATTATGCTAATATGATCTATAGAACGACAATTACTATACTTATTACTCTTATTATTATCAATCTAATTCATATTATTAGCCATATTATGCTTATATGATCGATAGAACAACAATTACTATACTTATTACTCTTATTATTATCAATCTAATTCATATTATTAGCCATATTATGCTTATATGATCGATAGAACGACAATTACTATACTTATTACTCTTATTATTATCAATCTAACTCATATTATTAGCCATATTATGCTTATATGATCGATAGAACGACAATTACTATACTTATTACTCTTATTATTATCAATCTAAATCATATTATTCGCCATATTATTCTTATATGATCGATCGAACGACGATTACTATACTTATTACACTCATTACTATTAATCTAACTCATATTATTAACCATATTGTGCAGATATGATCGATAGAACGACAATTACTATACTTATTACTCTTATTGTTATCAAGCTAACTCATATTATTAGCGATATTATGCTTATATGATCGATAGAACGACAATTACTATACTTATTACTCTTATTATTATCAATCCAAATCATATTATTCGCCATATTATGCTTATATGGTCGATAGAACGGCAATTACTATACATATTACTCTTATTATTATCAATCTAACTCATATTATTAGCCATATTATGCTTATATGATCGATAGACCGACAATTACTATACTTATTGCACTCATTACTATTAATCTAACTCATATTATTAACCATATTGTGCAGATATGATCGATAGAACGACAATTACTATACTTATTACTCTTATTATTATCAAGCTAACTCATATTATTAGCCGTATTATGCTTATGTGATCGATAGAACGACAATTACTATACTTATTACACTCATTACTATTAATCTAACTCATATTATTAACCATATTGTGCAGATATGATCGATAGAACGACAATTACTATACTTATTACTCTTATTATTATTAAGCTAACTCATATTATTAGCGATATTATGCTTATATGATCGATAGAACGACAATTACTATACTTATTACTCTTATTATTATCAATCTAAATCATATTATTCGCCATATTATGCTTATATGATCGATAGAACGGCAATTACTATAGTTATTACTCTTATTATTATCAATCTAACTCATATTATTAGCCATATTATGCTTCCATGGTCGATAGAACGACAATTACTATACTTATTATTCTTATTATTATTAATCTATCTCATATTATTAACCATATTATGCAGATATGATCGATAGAACGACAATTACTATACTTATTACTCTTATTATTACCAATCTAACTCATATTATTAGCCATATTATGCTTATATGATCGATAGAACGACAATTACTATACTTATTACTCTTATTATTATGAATCTGACTCATATTATTAGCCATATTATGCTTATATGATCGCTAGAACGACAATTACTATAATTATTACTCATATTATTATCAATCTAAATGATATTATTCGCCATATTATGCTAATATGATCGATAGAACGACAATTACTATACTTATTACTCTTATTATTATCAATCTAATTCATATTATTAGCCATATTATGCTTATATGATCGATAGAACGACAATTACTAAACTTATTACTCTTATTATTATCAAGCTAACTCATATTATTAGCCATATTATGCTTATATGATCGATAGAACGACAATTACTATACTTATTACTCTTATTATTATCAATCTAACTCGTATTATTAGCCATATTATGCTTCCATGGTCGATAGAACGACAATTACTATACTTATTATTCATATTATTATTAATCTAATAAATATTATTAACCATATTATGCTTATATGATCGATAGAACGACAATTACTATACTTATGACTCTTATTATTATCAATCTAACTCATATTATTAGCCATATTATGCTTATATGATCGATAGAACGACAATTACTATACTTATTACTCTTATTATTATCAATCTAAATCATATTATTCGCCATATTATTCTTATATAATCGATAGAACGACAATTACTATACTTATTACACTCATTACTATTAATCTAACTCATATTATTAACCATATTGTGCAGATATGATCGATAGAACGACAATTACTATACTTATTACTCTTATTATTATCAATGTAACTCGTATTATTAGCCATATTATGCTTCCATGGTCGATAGAACGACAATTACTATACCTATTATTCATATTATTATTAATCTAATAAATATTATTAACCATATTATGCTTATATGATCGATAGAACGGCAATTACTATACTTATTACTCTTATTATTATCAATCTAACTCATATTATTAGCCATATTGTGCTTATATGATCGATAGAACGACAATTACTATACTTATTACTCTTATTATTATCAATCTAAATCATATTATTCGCCATATTATTCTTATATGATCGATAGAACGACAATTACTATACTTATTACTCTTATTATTATTAATCTAACTCATATTATTAGCCATATTATGCTTATATGGTCGATAGAACGGCAATTAATATACTTATTACTCTTATTATTATCAATCTAACTCGTATTATTAGCCATATTATGCTTCCATGGTCGATAGAACGACAATTACTATACCTATTATTCATATTATTATTAATCTAATAAATATTATTAACCATATTATGCTTATATGATCGATAGAACGACAATTACTATACTTATTACTCTTATTATTATCAATCTAACTCATATTATTAGCCATATTATGCTTATATGATCGATAGAACGACAATTACTATACTTATTATTCATATTATTATCAATCTAAATGATATTATTCGCCATATTATGCTAATATGATCTATAGAACGACAATTACTATACTTATTACTCTTATTATTATCAATCTAATTCATATTATTAGCCATATTATGCTTATCTGATCGATAGAACAACAATTACTATACTTATTACTCTTATTATTATCAATCTAATTCATATTATTAGCCATATTATGCTTATATGATCGATAGAACGACAATTACTATAATTATTACTCATATTATTATCAATCTAAATGACATTATTCGCCATATTATGCTAATATGATCGATAGAACGACAATTACTATACTTATTACTCTTATTATTATCAATCTAATTCATATTATTAGCCATATTATGCTTATATGATCGATAGAACGACAATTACTAAACTTATTACTCTTATTATTATCAAGCTAACTCATATTATTAGCCATATTATGCTTATATGATCGATAGAACGACAATTACTATACTTATTACTCATATTATTATCAATCTAAATGATATTATTCGCCATATTATGCTAATATGATCGATAGAACGACAATTACTATACTTATTACTCTTATTATTATCAATCTAATTCATATTATTAGCCATATTATGCTTATATGATCGATAGAACGACAATTACTAAACTTATTACTCTTATTATTATCAAGCTAACTCATATTATTAGCCATATTATGCTTATATGATCGATAGAACGACAATTACTATACTTATTACTCATATTATTATCAATCTAAATGATATTATTCGCCATATTATGCTCATATGATCGATAGAACGACAATTACTATACTTATTACTCTTATTATTATCAAGCTAACTCATATTATTAGCGATATTATGCTTATATGATCGATAGAACGACAATTACTATACTTATTACTCTTATTATTATCAATCTAATTCATATTATTAGCCATATTATGCTTATATGATCGATAGAACGACAATTACTATACTTATTACTCTTATTATTATCAATCTAATTCATATTATTAGCCATATTATGCTTATATGATCGCTAGAACGACAATTACTATAATTATTACTCATACTATTATCAATCTAAATGATATTATTCGCCATATTATGCTAATATGATCGATAGAACGACAATTACTATACTTATTACTCTTATTATTATCAATCTAATTCATATTATTAGCCATATTATGCTTATATGATCGATAGAACGACAATTACTAAACTTATTACTCTTATTATTATCAAGCTAACTCATATTATTAGCCATATTATGCTTATATGATCGATAGAACGACAATTACTATACTTATTACTCATATTATTATCAATCTAAATGATATTATTCGCCATATTATGCTCATATGATCGATAGAACGACAATTACTATACCTATTACTCTTATTATTATTAATCTAACTCATATTATTAACCATATTATGCTTATATGATTGATAGAACGACAACTACTATACTTATTACTCTTATTATTATCAATCTAACTCATATTATTAGCCATATTATGCTCATATGATCGATAGAACGACAATTACTATACTTATTACTCTTATTATTATGAATCTAAATCATATTATTCGCCATATTATTCTTATATGATCGATCGAACGACGATTACTATACTTATTACACTCATTACTATTAATCTAACTCATATTATTAACCATATTGTGCAGATATGATCGATAGAACGACAATTACTATACTTATTACTCTTATTGTTATCAAGCTAACTCATATTATTAGCGATATTATGCTTATATGATCGATAGAACGACAATTACTATACTTATTACTCTTATTATTATCAATCCAAATCATATTATTCGCCATATTATGCTTATATGGTCGATAGAACGGCAATTACTATACATATTACTCTTATTATTATCAATCTAACTCATATTATTAGCCATATTATGCTTATATGATCGATAGACCGACAATTACTATACTTATTGCACTCATTACTATTAATCTAACTCATATTATTAACCATATTGTGCAGATATGATCGATAGAACGACAATTACTATACTTATTACTCTTATTATTATCAAGCTAACTCATATTATTAGCCGTATTATGCTTATGTGATCGATAGAACGACAATTACTATACTTATTACTCTTATTATTATCAATCTAAATCATATTATTCGCCATATTATGCTTATATGGTCGATAGAACGGCAATTAATATACTTATTACTCTTATTATTATCAATCTAACTCGTATTATTAGCCATATTATGCTTCCATGGTCGATAGAACGACAATTACTATACTTATTATTCATATTATTAGTAATCTAATAAATATTATTAACCATATTATGCTTATATGATCGATAGAACGACAATTACTATACTTATGACTCTTATTATTATCAATCTAACTCATATTATTAGCCATATTATGCTTATATGATCGATAGAACGACAATTACTATACTTATTACTCTTATTATTATCAATCTAAATCATATTATTCGCCATATTATTCTTATATGATCGATAGAACGACAATTACTATACTTATTACACTCATTACTATTAATCTAACTCATATTATTAACCATATTGTGCAGATATGATCGATAGAACGACAATTACTATACTTATTACTCTTATTATTATCAAGCTAACTCATATTATTAGCGATATTATGCTTATATGATCGATAGAACGACAATTACTATACTTATTACTCTTATTATTATCAATCTAAATCATATTATTCGCAATATTATGCTTATATGATCGATAGAACGGCAATTACTATAGTTATTACTCTTATTATTATCAATCTAACTCATATTATTAGCCATATTATGCTTCCATGGTCGATAGAACGACAATTACTATACTTATTATTCTTATTATTATTAATCTATCTCATATTATTAACCATATTATGCAGATATGATCGATAGAACGACAATTACTATACTTATTACTCTTATTATTATCAATCTAACTCATATTATTAGCCATATTATGCTTATATGATCGATAGAACGACAATTACTATACTTATTACTCATATTATTATCAATCTAAATGATATTATTCGCCATATTATGCTAATATGATCTATAGAGCGACAATTACTATACTTATTACTCTTATTATTATCAATCTAATTCATATTATTAGCCATATTATGCTTATATGATCGATAGAACAACAATTACTATACTTATTACTCTTATTATTATCAATCTAATTCATATTATTAGCCATATTATGCTTATATGATCGATAGAACGACAATTACTATAATTATTACTCATATTATTATCAATCTAAATGATATTATTCGCCATATTATGCTAATATGATCGATAGAACGACAATTACTATACTTATTACTCTTATTATTATCAATCTAATTCATATTATTAGCCATATTATGCTTATATGATCGATAGAACGACAATTACTAAACTTATTACTCTTATTATTATCAAGCTAACTCATATTATTAGCCATATTATGCTTATATGATCGATAGAACGACAATTACTATACTTATTACTCTTATTATTATCAATCTAATTCATATTATTAGCCATATTATGCTTATATGATCGATAGAACGACAATTACTATACTTATTACTCATATTATTATCAATCTAAATGATATTATTCGCCATATTATGCTCATATGATCGATAGAACGACAATTACTATACCTATTACTCTTATTATTATTAATCTAACTCATATTATTAACCATATTATGCTTATATGATTGATAGAACGACAATTACTATACTTATTACTCTTATTATTATCAATCTAACTCATATTATTAGCCATATTATGCTCATATGATCGATAGAACGACAATTACTATACTTATTACTCTTATTATTATGAATCTAAATCATATTATTCGCCATATTATTCTTATATGATCGATCGAACGACGATTACTATACTTATTACACTCATTACTATTAATCTAACTCATATTATTAACCATATTGTGCAGATATGATCGATAGAACGACAATTACTATACTTATTACTCTTATTGTTATCAAGCTAACTCATATTATTAGCGATATTATGCTTATATGATCGATAGAACGACAATTACTATACTTATTACTCATATTATTATCAATCTAAATGATATTATTCGCCATATTATGCTAATATGATCGATAGAACGACAATTACTATACTTATTACTCTTATTATTATCAATCTAATTCATATTATTAGCCATATTATGCTTATATGATCGATAGAACGACAATTACTAAACTTATTACTCTTATTATTATCAAGCTAACTCATATTATTAGCCATATTATGCTTATATGGTCGATAGAACGGCAATTAATATACTTATTACTCTTATTATTATCAATCTAACTCGTATTATTAGCCATATTATGCTTCCATGGTCGATAGAACGACAATTACTATACCTATTATTCATATTATTATTAATCTAATAAATATTATTAACCATATTATGCTTATATGATCGATAGAACGACAATTACTATACTTATTACTCTTATTATTATCAATCTAACTCATATTATTAGCCATATTATGCTTATATGATCGATAGAACGACAATTACTATACTTATTATTCATATTATTATCAATCTAAATGATATTATTCGCCATATTATGCTAATATGATCTATAGAACGACAATTACTATACTTATTACTCTTATTATTATCAATCTAATTCATATTATTAGCCATATTATGCTTATCTGATCGATAGAACAACAATTACTATACTTATTACTCTTATTATTATCAATCTAATTCATATTATTAGCCATATTATGCTTATATGATCGATAGAACGACAATTACTATAATTATTACTCATATTATTATCAATCTAAATGACATTATTCGCCATATTATGCTAATATGATCGATAGAACGACAATTACTATACTTATTACTCTTATTATTATCAATCTAATTCATATTATTAGCCATATTATGCTTATATGATCGATAGAACGACAATTACTAAACTTATTACTCTTATTATTATCAAGCTAACTCATATTATTAGCCATATTATGCTTATATGATCGATAGAACGACAATTACTATAATTATTACTCATACTATTATCAATCTAAATGATATTATTCGCCATATTATGCTAATATGATCGATAGAACGACAATTACTATACTTATTACTCTTATTATTATCAATCTAATTCATATTATTAGCCATATTATGCTTATATGATCGATAGAACGACAATTACTAAACTTATTACTCTTATTATTATCAAGCTAACTCATATTATTAGCCATATTATGCTTATATGATCGATAGAACGACAATTACTATACTTATTACTCATATTATTATCAATCTAAATGATATTATTCGCCATATTATGCTCATATGATCGATAGAACGACAATTACTATACCTATTACTCTTATTATTATTAATCTAACTCATATTATTAACCATATTATGCTTATATGATTGATAGAACGACAATTACTATACTTATTACTCTTATTATTATCAATCTAACTCATATTATTAGCCATATTATGCTCATATGATCGATAGAACGACAATTACTATACTTATTACTCTTATTATTATGAATCTAAATCATATTATTCGCCATATTATTCTTATATGATCGATCGAACGACGATTACTATACTTATTACACTCATTACTATTAATCTAACTCATATTATTAACCATATTGTGCAGATATGATCGATAGAACGACAATTACTATACTTATTACTCTTATTGTTATCAAGCTAACTCATATTATTAGCGATATTATGCTTATATGATCGATAGAACGACAATTACTATACTTATTACTCTTATTATTATCAATCCAAATCATATTATTCGCCATATTATGCTTATATGGTCGATAGAACGGTAATTACTATACATATTACTCTTATTATTATCAATCTAACTCATATTATTAGCCATATTATGCTTATATGATCGATAGACCGACAATTACTATACTTATTGCACTCATTACTATTAATCTAACTCATATTATTAACCATATTGTGCAGATATGATCGATAGAACGACAATTACTATACTTATTACTCTTATTATTATCAAGCTAACTCATATTATTAGCCGTATTATGCTTATGTGATCGATAGAACGACAATTACTATACTTATTACTCTTATTATTATCAATCTAAATCATATTATTCGCCATATTATGCTTATATGGTCGATAGAACGGCAATTAATATACTTATTACTCTTATTATTATCAATCTAACTCGTATTATTAGCCATATTATGCTTCCATGGTCGATAGAACGACAATTACTATACTTATTATTCATATTATTAGTAATCTAATAAATATTATTAACCATATTATGCTTATATGATCGATAGAACGACAATTACTATACTTATGACTCTTATTATTATCAATCTAACTCATATTATTAGCCATATTATGCTTATATGATCGATAGAACGACAATTACTATACTTATTACTCTTATTATTATCAATCTAAATCATATTATTCGCCATATTATTCTTATATGATCGATAGAACGACAATTACTATACTTATTACACTCATTACTATTAATCTAACTCATATTATTAACCATATTGTGCAGATATGATCGATAGAACGACAATTACTATACTTATTACTCTTATTATTATCAAGCTAACTCATATTATTAGCGATATTATGCTTATATGATCGATAGAACGACAATTACTATACTTATTACTCTTATTATTATCAATCTAAATCATATTATTCGCAATATTATGCTTATATGATCGATAGAACGGCAATTACTATAGTTATTACTCTTATTATTATCAATCTAACTCATATTATTAGCCATATTATGCTTCCATGGTCGATAGAACGACAATTACTATACTTATTATTCTTATTATTATTAATCTATCTCATATTATTAACCATATTATGCAGATATGATCGATAGAACGACAATTACTATACTTATTACTCTTATTATTATCAATCTAACTCATATTATTAGCCATATTATGCTTATATGATCGATAGAACGACAATTACTATACTTATTACTCATATTATTATCAATCTAAATGATATTATTCGCCATATTATGCTAATATGATCTATAGAGCGACAATTACTATACTTATTACTCTTATTATTATCAATCTAATTCATATTATTAGCCATATTATGCTTATATGATCGATAGAACAACAATTACTATACTTATTACTCTTATTATTATCAATCTAATTCATATTATTAGCCATATTATGCTTATATGATCGATAGAACGACAATTACTATAATTATTACTCATATTATTATCAATCTAAATGATATTATTCGCCATATTATGCTAATATGATCGATAGAACGACAATTACTATACTTATTACTCTTATTATTATCAATCTAATTCATATTATTAGCCATATTATGCTTATATGATCGATAGAACGACAATTACTAAACTTATTACTCTTATTATTATCAAGCTAACTCATATTATTAGCCATATTATGCTTATATGATCGATAGAACGACAATTACTATACTTATTACTCTTATTATTATCAATCTAATTCATATTATTAGCCATATTATGCTTATATGATCGATAGAACGACAATTACTATACTTATTACTCTTTTTATTATCAATCTAATTCATATTATTAGCCATATTATGCTTATATGATCGATAGAACGACAATTACTATACTTATTACTCTTATTATTATCAATCTAAATCATATTATTCGCCATATTACTCTTATATGATCGATAGAACGACAATTACTATACTTATTACACTCATTACTATTAATCTAACTCATATTATTAACCATATTGTGCAGATATGATCGATAGAACGACAATTACTATACTTATTACTCTTATTATTATCAAGCTAACTCATATTATTAGCGATATTATGCTTATATGATCGATAGAGCGACAATTACTATACTTATTACTCTTATTATTATCAATCTAACTCATATTATTAGCCATATTATGCTTATATGATCGACAGAACGACAATTACTATACTTATTACTCATATTATTATCAATCTAAAAGATATTATTCGCCATATTATGCTAATATGATCGATAGAACGACAATTACTATACTTATTACTCTTATTATTATCAATCTAATTCATATTATTAGCCATATTATGCTTATATGATCGATAGAACGACAATTACTATACTTATTACTCTTATTATTATCAATCTAATTCATATTATTAGCCATATTATGCTTATATGATCGATAGAACGACAATTACTATAATTATTACTCATATTATTATCAATCTAAATGATATTATTCGCCATATTATGCTAATATGATCGATAGAACGACAATTACTATACTTATTACTCTTATTATTATCAATCTAATTCATATTATTAGCCATATTATGCTTATATGATCGATAGAACGACAACTACTAAACTTATTACTCTTATTATTATCAAGCTAACTCATATTATTAGCCATATTATGCTTATATGATCGATAGAACGACAATTACTGTACTTATTACTCATATTATTATCAATCTAAATGATATTATTCGCCATATTATGCTCATATGATCGATAGAACGACAATTACTATACTTATTACTCTTATTATTATCAATCTAATTCATATTATTAGCCATATTATGCTTATATGATCGATAGAACGACAATTACTATACTTATTACTCTTTTTATTATCAATCTAATTCATATTATTAGCCATATTATGCTTATATGATCGATAGAACGAAAATTACTATACTTATTACTCTTATTATTATCAATCTAAATCATATTATTCGCCATATTACTCTTATATGATCGATAGAACGACAATTACTATACTTATTACACTCATTACTATTAATCTAACTCATATTATTAACCATATTGTGCAGATATGATCGATAGAACGACAATTACTATACTTATTACTCTTATTATTATCAAGCTAACTCATATTATTAGCGATATTATGCTTATATGACCGATAGAACGACAATTACTATACTTATTACTCTTATTATTATCAATCTAACTCGTATTATTAGCCATATTATGCTTCCATGGTCGATAGAACGACAATTACTATACTTATTATTCATATTATTATTAATCTAATAAATATTATTAACCATATTATGCTTATATGATCGATAGAACGACAATTGCTATACTTATGACTCTTATTATTATCAATCTAACTCATATTATTAGCCATATTATGCTTATATGATCGATAGAACGACAATTACTATACTTATTACTCTTATTATTATCAATCTAAATCATATTATTCGCCATATTATGCTCCTATGATCGATAGAACGACAATTACTATACTTATTACTCTTATTATTATCAATCTAACTCGTATTATTAGCCATATTATGCTTCCATGGTCGATAGAACGACAATTACTATACTTATTATTCATATTATTATTAATCTAATAAATATTATTAACCATATTATGCTTATATGATCGATAGAACGACAATTACTAAACTTATTACTCTTATTATTATCAAGCTAACTCATATTATTAGCCATATTATGCTTATATGATCGATAGAACGACAATTACTATACTTATTACTCATATTATTATCAATCTAAATGATATTATTCGCCATATTATGCTCATATGATCGATAGAACGGCAATTACTATAGTTATTACTCTTATTATTATCAATCTAACTCATATTATTAGCCATATTATGCTTCCATGGTCGATAGAACGACAATTACTATACTTATTATTCTTATTATTATTAATCTATCTCATATTATTAACCATATTATGCAGATATGATCGATAGAACGACAATTACTATACTTATTACTCTTATTATTATCAATCTAACTCATATTATTAGCCATATTATGCTCATATGATCGATAGAACGACAATTACTATACTTATTACTCATATTATTATCAACCTAAATGATATTATTCGCCATATTATGCTAATATGATCTATAGAACGACAATTACTATACTTATTACTCTTATTATTATCAATCTAATTCATATTATTAGCCATATTATGCTTATATGATCGATAGAACGACAATTACTATACTTATTACTCTTATTATTATCAATCTAATTCATATTGTTAGCCATATTATGCTTATATGATCGATAGAACGACAATTACTATAATTATTACTCATATTATTATCAATCTAAATGATATTATTCGCCATATTATGCTAATATGATCGATAGAACGACAATTACTATACTTATTACTCATATTATTATCAAGCTAACTCATATTATTAGCCATATTATGCTTATATGATCGATAGAACGACAATTACTATACTTATTACTCATATTATTATCAATCTAAATGATATTATTCGCCATATTATGCTCATATGATCGATAGAACGACAATTACTATACTTATTACTCTTATTATTATTAATCTAACTCATATTATTAACCATATTATGCTTATATGATCGATAGAACGACAATTACTATACTTATTACTCTTATTATTATCAATCTAACTCATATTATTAGCCATATTATGCTTATATGATCGATAGAACGACAATTACTATACTTATTACTCTTATTATTATCAATCTAAATCATATTATTCGCCATATTATTCTTATATGATCGATCGAACGACGATTACTATACTTATTACACTCATTACTATTAATCTAACTCATATTATTAACCATATTGTGCAGATATGATCGATAGAACGACAATTACTATACTTATTACTCTTATTATTATCAAGCTAACTCATATTATTAGCGATATTATGCTTATATGATCGATAGAACGACAATTACTATACTTATTACTCTTATTATTATCAATCCAAATCATATTATTCGCCATATTATGCTTATATGGTCGATAGAACGGCAATTACTATACATATTACTCTTATTATTATCAATCTAACTCATATTATTAGCCATATTATGCTTATATGATCGATAGACCGACAATTACTATACTTATTGCACTCATTACTATTAATCTAACTCATATTATTAACCATATTGTGCAGATATGATCGATAGAACGACAATTACTGTACTTATTACTCTTATTATTATCAAGCTAACTCATATTATTAGCCGTATTATGCTTATGTGATCGATAGAACGACAATTACTATACTTATTACACTCATTACTATTAATCTAACTCATATTATTAACCATATTGTGCAGATATGATCGATAGAACGACAATTACTATACTTATTACTCTTATTATTATCAAGCTAACTCATATTATTAGCGATATTATGCTTATATGATCGATAGAACGACAATTACTATACTTATTACTCTTATTATTATCAATCTAAATCATATTATTCGCCATATTATGCTTATATGATCGATAGAACGGCAATTACTATAGTTATTACTCTTATTATTATCAATCTAACTCATATTATTAGCCATATTATGCTTCCATGGTCGATAGAACGACAATTACTATACTTATTATTCTTATTATTATTAATCTATCTCATATTATTAACCATATTATGCAGATATGATCGATAGAACGACAATTACTATACTTATTACTCTTATTATTATCAATCTAACTCATATTATTTGCCATATTATGCTTATATGATCGATAGAACGACAATTACTATACTTATTATTCATATTATTATCAATCTAAATGATATTATTCGCCATATTATGCTAATATGATCTATAGAACGACAATTACTATACTTATTACTCTTATTATTATCAATCTAATTCATATTATTAGCCATATTATGCTTATATGATCGATAGAACAACAATTACTATACTTATTACTCTTATTATTATCAATCTAATTCATATTATTAGCCATATTATGCTTATATGATCGATAGAACGACAATTACTATACTTATTACTCTTATTATTATCAATCTAACTCATATTATTAGCCATATTATGCTTATATGATCGATAGAACGACAATTACTATACTTATTACTCTTATTATTATCAATCTAAATCATATTATTCGCCATATTATTCTTATATGATCGATCGAACGACGATTACTATACTTATTACACTCATTACTATTAATCTAACTCATATTATTAACCATATTGTGCAGATATGATCGATAGAACGACAATTACTATACTTATTACTCTTATTGTTATCAAGCTAACTCATATTATTAGCGATATTATGCTTATATGATCGATAGAACGACAATTACTATACTTATTACTCTTATTATTATCAATCCAAATCATATTATTCGCCATATTATGCTTATATGGTCGATAGAACGGCAATTACTATACATATTACTCTTATTATTATCAATCTAACTCATATTATTAGCCATATTATGCTTATATGATCGATAGACCGACAATTACTATACTTATTGCACTCATTACTATTAATCTAACTCATATTATTAACCATATTGTGCAGATATGATCGATAGAACGACAATTACTATACTTATTACTCTTATTATTATCAAGCTAACTCATATTATTAGCCGTATTATGCTTATGTGA
Organism: Megachile rotundata; assembly: GCF_050947335.1. Taxonomy (NCBI): domain Eukaryota; kingdom Metazoa; phylum Arthropoda; class Insecta; order Hymenoptera; family Megachilidae; genus Megachile; species Megachile rotundata. The sequence continues at coordinate 3,951 of NW_027474096.1, read as the reverse complement.
TCGATAGAACGACAATTACTATACTTATTACACTCATTACTATTAATCTAACTCATATTATTAACCATATTGTGCAGATATGATCGATAGAACGACAATTACTATACTTATTACTCTTATTATTATCAAGCTAACTCATATTATTAGCGATATTATGCTTATATGATCGATAGAACGACAATTACTATACTTATTACTCTTATTATTATCAATCTAAATCATATTATTCGCCATATTATGCTTATATGATCGATAGAACGGCAATTACTATAGTTATTACTCTTATTATTATCAATCTAACTCATATTATTAGCCATATTATGCTTCCATGGTCGATAGAACGACAATTACTATACTTATTATTCTTATTATTATTAATCTATCTCATATTATTAACCATATTATGCAGATATGATCGATAGAACGACAATTACTATACTTATTACTCTTATTATTACCAATCTAACTCATATTATTAGCCATATTATGCTTATATGATCGATAGAACGACAATTACTATACTTATTACTCTTATTATTATGAATCTGACTCATATTATTAGCCATATTATGCTTATATGATCGCTAGAACGACAATTACTATAATTATTACTCATATTATTATCAATCTAAATGATATTATTCGCCATATTATGCTAATATGATCGATAGAACGACAATTACTATACTTATTACTCTTATTATTATCAATCTAATTCATATTATTAGCCATATTATGCTTATATGATCGATAGAACGACAATTACTAAACTTATTACTCTTATTATTATCAAGCTAACTCATATTATTAGCCATATTATGCTTATATGATCGATAGAACGACAATTACTATACTTATTACTCTTATTATTATCAATCTAACTCGTATTATTAGCCATATTATGCTTCCATGGTCGATAGAACGACAATTACTATACTTATTATTCATATTATTATTAATCTAATAAATATTATTAACCATATTATGCTTATATGATCGATAGAACGACAATTACTATACTTATGACTCTTATTATTATCAATCTAACTCATATTATTAGCCATATTATGCTTATATGATCGATAGAACGACAATTACTATACTTATTACTCTTATTATTATCAATCTAAATCATATTATTCGCCATATTATTCTTATATAATCGATAGAACGACAATTACTATACTTATTACACTCATTACTATTAATCTAACTCATATTATTAACCATATTGTGCAGATATGATCGATAGAACGACAATTACTATACTTATTACTCTTATTATTATCAATGTAACTCGTATTATTAGCCATATTATGCTTCCATGGTCGATAGAACGACAATTACTATACCTATTATTCATATTATTATTAATCTAATAAATATTATTAACCATATTATGCTTATATGATCGATAGAACGGCAATTACTATACTTATTACTCTTATTATTATCAATCTAACTCATATTATTAGCCATATTGTGCTTATATGATCGATAGAACGACAATTACTATACTTATTACTCTTATTATTATCAATCTAAATCATATTATTCGCCATATTATTCTTATATGATCGATAGAACGACAATTACTATACTTATTACTCTTATTATTATTAATCTAACTCATATTATTAGCCATATTATGCTTATATGGTCGATAGAACGGCAATTAATATACTTATTACTCTTATTATTATCAATCTAACTCGTATTATTAGCCATATTATGCTTCCATGGTCGATAGAACGACAATTACTATACTTATTATTCATATTATTATTAATCTAATAAATATTATTAACCATATTATGCTTATATGATCGATAGAACGACAATTACTATACTTATTACTCTTATTATTATCAATCTAACTCATATTATTAGCCATATTATGCTTATATGATCGATAGAACGACAATTACTATACTTATTATTCATATTATTATCAATCTAAATGATATTATTCGCCATATTATGCTAATATGATCTATAGAACGACAATTACTATACTTATTACTCTTATTATTATCAATCTAATTCATATTATTAGCCATATTATGCTTATCTGATCGATAGAACAACAATTACTATACTTATTACTCTTATTATTATCAATCTAATTCATATTATTAGCCATATTATGCTTATATGATCGATAGAACGACAATTACTATAATTATTACTCATATTATTATCAATCTAAATGACATTATTCGCCATATTATGCTAATATGATCGATAGAACGACAATTACTATACTTATTACTCTTATTATTATCAATCTAATTCATATTATTAGCCATATTATGCTTATATGATCGATAGAACGACAATTACTAAACTTATTACTCTTATTATTATCAAGCTAACTCATATTATTAGCCATATTATGCTTATATGATCGATAGAACGACAATTACTATACTTATTACTCATATTATTATCAATCTAAATGATATTATTCGCCATATTATGCTAATATGATCGATAGAACGACAATTACTATACTTATTACTCTTATTATTATCAATCTAATTCATATTATTAGCCATATTATGCTTATATGATCGATAGAACGACAATTACTAAACTTATTACTCTTATTATTATCAAGCTAACTCATATTATTAGCCATATTATGCTTATATGATCGATAGAACGACAATTACTATACTTATTACTCATATTATTATCAATCTAAATGATATTATTCGCCATATTATGCTCATATGATCGATAGAACGACAATTACTATACTTATTACTCTTATTATTATCAAGCTAACTCATATTATTAGCGATATTATGCTTATATGATCGATAGAACGACAATTACTATACTTATTACTCTTATTACTATCAATCTAATTCATATTATTAGCCATATTATGCTTATATGATCGATAGAACGACAATTACTATACTTATTACTCTTATTATTATCAATCTAATTCATATTATTAGCCATATTATGCTTATATGATCGCTAGAACGACAATTACTATAATTATTACTCATACTATTATCAATCTAAATGATATTATTCGCCATATTATGCTAATATGATCGATAGAACGACAATTACTATACTTATTACTCTTATTATTATCAATCTAATTCATATTATTAGCCATATTATGCTTATATGATCGATAGAACGACAATTACTAAACTTATTACTCTTATTATTATCAAGCTAACTCATATTATTAGCCATATTATGCTTATATGATCGATAGAACGACAATTACTATACTTATTACTCATATTATTATCAATCTAAATGATATTATTCGCCATATTATGCTCATATGATCGATAGAACGACAATTACTATACCTATTACTCTTATTATTATTAATCTAACTCATATTATTAACCATATTATGCTTATATGATTGATAGAACGACAATTACTATACTTATTACTCTTATTATTATCAATCTAACTCATATTATTAGCCATATTATGCTCATATGATCGATAGAACGACAATTACTATACTTATTACTCTTATTATTATGAATCTAAATCATATTATTCGCCATATTATTCTTATATGATCGATCGAACGACGATTACTATACTTATTACACTCATTACTATTAATCTAACTCATATTATTAACCATATTGTGCAGATATGATCGATAGAACGACAATTACTATACTTATTACTCTTATTGTTATCAAGCTAACTCATATTATTAGCGATATTATGCTTATATGATCGATAGAACGACAATTACTATACTTATTACTCTTATTATTATCAATCCAAATCATATTATTCGCCATATTATGCTTATATGGTCGATAGAACGGCAATTACTATACATATTACTCTTATTATTATCAATCTAACTCATATTATTAGCCATATTATGCTTATATGATCGATAGACCGACAATTACTATACTTATTGCACTCATTACTATTAATCTA
>NW_027474095.1:50083-88500 GCF_050947335.1 Megachile rotundata | reverse complement strand
TCGATCATATAAGCATAATATGGCTAATAATATGAGTTAGGCTGATAATAATAAGAGTAATAGGTATAGTAAATGTCGTGCTATCGATCATATCTGCATAATATGGTTAGTAATATAAGTTAGATTGATAATAGTGAGTGTAATAAGTATAGTAATTGTCGTTCTATCGATCATATAAGCATAATATGGCTAATAATATGAGATAGATTGATAATAATAGGAGTAATAAGTATAGTAATTATCGTTCTATCGATCATTTAAGCATAATATGGCTAATAATATGAGTTAGATTGATAACAATAACAGTAATAAGTCTAGTAATTGTCGTTCTATCGATAATATTAGCATGATATGGCTAATAATATGAGTTAGATTGATAATACTAAGAGTAGTGAGTATAGTAATTGTAGTTCTATCGATCATTTAAGCATAATATGGCTTATAATATGAGTTAGATTGATAATAATAACAGTAATAAGTATAGTAATTGTCGTTCTATCGATAATATAAGCATAATATGGCTAATAATATGAGTTAGATTGATAATACTAAGAGTAGTGAGTATAGTAATTCTCGTTCTATCGATCATAGAAGCATAATATGGCTAATAATATGAGTTAGATTGATAACAGCAAGTGTAATAAGTATAATAAATGTCGTGCTATCGATCATATCTGCATAATATGGTTAATAATATGAGTTAGATTGATAATAGTAAGAGTAATGTGTATAGTAATTGTCGTTCTATCGATCATATAAGCATAATATGGCTAATAATATGAGTTATATTTATAATAATAAGGGTAATAAGTATAGTAATTGTCGTTCTATCGATATTATAAGCATAATATGGCTAATAATATGAGTTAGATTGATAATAATACGAGTAATAAGTATAGTAATCGTCGTTCTGTCGATCATTTAAGCATAATATGGCTAATAATATGAGTTAGGTTGATAATAATAAGAGTAATGAGTATAGTGATTGTCGTTCTGGCGATCAAATTTGCATAATATGGTTAATAATATGAGTTAGATTGATAACAGTGAGTGTAATAAATATAGTAGTTGTCGCTCTGTCAATCATATAAGCATAATATGGCTAATAATATGAGTTAGGCTGATAATAATAAGAGTAATAGGTATAGTAAATGTCGTGCTATCGATCATATCTGCATAATATGGTTAATAATATGAGTTAGATTGATAATAGTGAGTGTAATAAGTATAGTAATTGTCGTTCTATCGATCATATAAGCATAATATGGCTAATAATATGAGTTAGATTGATAATAATAGGAGTAATAAGTATAGTAATTATCGTTCTATCGATCATTTAAGCATAATATGGCTAATAATATGAGTTAGATTGATAACAATAACAGTAATAAGTCAAGTAATTGTCGTTCTATCGATAATATTAGCATGATATGGCTAATAATATGTGTTAGATTGATAATACTAAGAGTAGTGAGTATAGTAATTGTAGTTCTATCGATCATTTAAGCATAATATGGCTTATAATAAGAGTTAGATTGACAATAATAACAGTAATAAGTATAGTAATTGTCGTTCTATCGATAATATAAGCATGATATGGCTAATAATATGAGTTAGATTGATAATACTAAGAGTAGTGAGTATAGTAATTGTAGTTCTATCGATCATTTAAGCATAATATGGCTTATAATATCAGTTAGATTGATAATAATAACAGTAATAAGTATAGTAATTGTCGTTCTATCGATAATATAAGCATAATATGGCTAATAATATGAGATAGATTGATAATACTAAGAGTAGTGAGTATAGTAATTCTCGTTCTATCGATTATAGAAGCTTAATATGGCTAATAATATGAGTTAGATTGATAATAATAAGAGTAATAAGTATAGTAATTGTCGTTCTATCGATCATTGAAGCATAATATGGCTAATAATATGAGTTAGATTGATAATAAGAGTAATGAGTATAGTAATTGTAGTTCTATCGATCATATCTGCATAATATGGTTAATAATATGAGTTAGATTCATAATAATAAGTGTAATAAGTATAGTAATTGTCGTTCTATCGATCATATAAGCATAATATGGCTAATAATATGAGTTAGAGTGATAATACTAAGAGTAGTGAGTATAGTAATTCTCATTCTATCGATCATATAAGCATAATATGGCTAATAATATGAGTTAGATTGATAATAATAACAGTAATAAGTATAGTAATTGTCGTTCTATCGATATTATAAGCATAATATGGCTAATAATATGAGTTAGATTGATAATAATACGAGTAATAAGTACAGTAATCGTCGTTCTATCGATCATTTAAGCATAATATGGCTAATAATATGAGTTAGGTTGATAATAATAAGAGTAATAAGTATAGTGATTGTCGTTCTATCGATCAAATTTGCATAATATGGTTAATAATATGAGTTAGATTGATAACAGTGAGTGTAATAAATATAGTAGTTGTCGTTCTGTCAATCATATAAGCATAATATGGCTAATAATATGAGTTAGGCTGATAATAATAAGAGTAATAGGTATAGTAAATGTCGTGCTATCGATCATATCTGCATAATATGGTTAATAATATGATTTAGATTGATAATAGTGAGTGTAATAAGTATAGTAATTGTCGTTCTATCGATCATATAAGCATAATATGGCTAATAATATGAGTTAGATTGATAATAATAGGAGTAATAAGTATAGTAATTATCGATCTATCGATCATTTAAGCATAATATGGCTAATAATATGAGTTAGATTGATAACAATAACAGTAATAAGTCTAGTAATTGTCGTTCTATCGATAATATTAGCATGATATGGCTAATAATATGAGTTAGATTGATAATACTAAGAGTAGTGAGTATAGTAATTGTCGTTCTATCGATAATATAAGCATAATATGGCTAATAATATGAGTTAGATTGATAATACTAAGAGTAGTGAGTATAGTAATTCTCGTTCTATCGATCATAGAAGCATAATATGGCTAATAATATGAGTTAGATTGATAATAATAAGAGTAATAAGAATAGTAATTGTCGTTCTATCGATCATTGAAGCATAATATGGCTAATAATATGAGTTAGATTGATAATAAGAGTAATGAGTATAGTAATTGTAGTTCTATCGATCATATCTACATAATATGGTTAATAATATGAGTTAGATTCATAATAATAAGTGTAATAAGTATAGTAACTGTCGTTCTATCGATCATATAAGCATAATATGGCTAATAATATGAGTTAGAGTGATAATACTAAGAGTAGTGAGTATAGTAATTCTCATTCTATCGATTATATAAGCATAATATGGCTAATAATATGAGTTAGATTGATAATAATAAGAGTAATGAGTATAGTAATTGTAGTTCTATCGATCATATAAGCATAATATGGCTAATAATATGAGTTAGAGTGATAATACTAAGAGTAGTGAGTATAGTAATTCTCATTCTATCGATCATATAAGCATAATATGGCTAATAATATGAGTTAGATTGATAATAATAACAGTAATAAGTATAGTAATTGTCGTTCTATCGATATTATAAGCATAATATGGCTAATAATATGAGTTAGATTGATAATAATACGAGTAATAAGTACAGTAATCGTCGTTCTATCGATCATTTAAGCATAATATGGCTAATAATATGAGTTAGGTTGATAATAATAAGAGTAATAAGTATAGTGATTGTCGTTCTATCGATCAAATTTGCATAATATGGTTAATAATATGAGTTAGATTGATAACAGTGAGTGTAATAAATATAGTAGTTGTCGTTCTGTCAATCATATAAGCATAATATGGCTAATAATATGAGTTAGGCTGATAATAATAAGAGTAATAGGTATAGTAAATGTCGTGCTATCGATCATATCTGCATAATATGGTTAATAATATGATTTAGATTGATAATAGTGAGTGTAATAAGTATAGTAATTGTCGTTCTATCGATCATATAAGCATAATATGGCTAATAATATGAGTTAGATTGATAATAATAGGAGTAATAAGTATAGTAATTATCGATCTATCGATCATTTAAGCATAATATGGCTAATAATATGAGTTAGATTGATAACAATAACAGTAATAAGTCTAGTAATTGTCGTTCTATCGATAATATTAGCATGATATGGCTAATAATATGAGTTAGATTGATAATACTAAGAGTAGTGAGTATAGTAATTGTCGTTCTATCGATAATATAAGCATAATATGGCTAATAATATGAGTTAGATTGATAATACTAAGAGTAGTGAGTATAGTAATTCTCGTTCTATCGATCATAGAAGCATAATATGGCTAATAATATGAGTTAGATTGATAATAATAAGAGTAATAAGAATAGTAATTGTCGTTCTATCGATCATTGAAGCATAATATGGCTAATAATATGAGTTAGATTGATAATAAGAGTAATGAGTATAGTAATTGTAGTTCTATCGATCATATCTACATAATATGGTTAATAATATGAGTTAGATTCATAATAATAAGTGTAATAAGTATAGTAACTGTCGTTCTATCGATCATATAAGCATAATATGGCTAATAATATGAGTTAGAGTGATAATACTAAGAGTAGTGAGTATAGTAATTCTCATTCTATCGATTATATAAGCATAATATGGCTAATAATATGAGTTAGATTGATAATAATAAGAGTAATGAGTATAGTAATTGTAGTTCTATCGATCATTTAAGCATAATATGGCTAATAATATGAGTTAGGTTGATAATAATAAGAGTAATAGGTATAGTAAATGTCGTGCTATCGATCATATCTGCATAATATGGTTAATAATATGAGTCAGATTGATAATAGTGAGTGTAATAAGTATAGTAATTGTCGTTCTATCGATCATATAAGCATAATATGGCTAATAATATGATTTAGATTGATAATAAGAGTAATGAGTATAGTAATTGTAGTTCTATCGATCATATCTACATAATATGGTTAATAATATGAGTTAGATTCATAATAATAAGTGTAATAAGTATAGTGATTGTCGTTCTATCGAACAAATTTGCATAATATGGTTAATAATATGAGTTAGATTGATAACAGTGAGTGTAATAAGTATAGTAATTGTAGTTCTATCGGTCATTTAAGCATAATATGGCTAATAATATGAGTTAGATTGATAATAATAACAGTAATAAGTATAGTAATTGTCGTTCTATCGATCATATAAGCATAATATGGCTAATAATATGAGTTAGATTGATATAAATAAGAGTAATGAGTATAGTAATTGTCGTCCAATCGATCATATAAGCATAATATGGCTAATAATATGAGATAGATTGATAATAATGAGAGTAATGAGTATCGTAATTGTCGTTATATCGATCATATAAGCATAATATGCCTAATAATATGAGTTAGATTGATAATAATAAGAGTAATGAGTATAGTAATTGTCGTCCTATCGATCATATAAGCATAATATGGCTAATAATATGAGTTAGATTGATAATAATAAGAGTAATGAGTATAGTAATTGTCATCCTATCGATCATATAAGCATAATATGGCTAATAATATGAGTTAGATTGATAATAATAAGAGTAATGAGTATAGTAATTGTCGTCCTATCGATCATATAAGCGTAATATGGCTAATAATATGAGTTAGGTTGATATTAATAAGAGTAATAAGTATAGTAATTGTCGTCCTATCGATCATATAAGCATAATATGGCTAATAATATGAGTTAGATTGATAATAATAAGAGTAATGAGTAAGGTAATTGTCGTTCTATCGATCATATAAGCATAATATGGCTAATAATATGAGTTAGATTGATAATAATAAGACTAATGAGTATAGTAATTGTCGTCCTATCGATCATATAAGCATAATATGGCTAATAATATGAGTTAGATTGATAATAATAAGAGTAATAAGTATAGTAATTGTCGTTCTATCGGTCATATAACCATAATATGTCTAATAATATGAGTTAGATTGATAATAGTTAGTGTAATAAGTATAGTAATTGTCGTTCTATCGGTCATATAACCATAATATGGCTAATAATATGAGTTAGTTTGATAACAGTGAGTGTAATAAGTATAGTAATTGTCGTTATATCGATCATATAAGTATAATATGGCTAATAATATGAGTTAGATTGATAATAATAAGAGTAATGAGTATAGTAATTGTCGTCCAATCGATCATATAAGCATAATATGGCTAATAATATGAGTTAGATTGATAATAATGAGAGTAATAAGTATAGTAATTGTCGTTATATCGATCATATAAGCATAATATGCCTAAGAATATGAGTTAGATTGATAATAATAAGAGTAATGAGTATAGTAATTGTCGTCCTATCGATCATATAAGCATAATATGGCTAATAATATGAGTTAGATTGATAATAATAAGAGTAATGAGTATAGTAATTGTCGTCCTATCGATCATATAAGCGTAATATGGCTAATAATATGAGTTAGTTTGATAACAGTGAGTGTAATAACTATAGCAATTGTCGTTATATCGATCATATAAGCATAATATGGCTAATAATATGAGTTAGATTGATAATAATAAGAGTAATGAGTATAGTAATTGTCGTCCTATCGATCATATAAGCATATTATGGCTAATAATATGAGTTAGATTGATAATAATAAGAGTAATGTGTATAGCAATTGTCGTCCTATCGATCATATAAGCATAATATGGCTAATAATATGAGTTAGATTGATAATAATAAGAGTAATGAGTATAGTAATTGTCGTCCTATCGATCATATAAGCATAATATGGCTAATAATATGAGTTAGATTGATATTAATAAAAGTAATAAGTATAGTAATTGTCGTTCTATCGATCATATAAGCACAATATGGGTAATAACATGAGTTAGATTGATAATAATGAGAGTAATAAGTATAGTAATTGTCGTTCTATCGGTCATATAACCATAATATGGCTAATAATATGAGTTAGATTGATAATAATGAGAGTAATAAGAATAGTAATTGTCGTTATATCGACCAAGTAAGCATAATATGCCTAATAATATGAGTTAGATTGATAATAATAAGAGTAATGAATATAGTAATTGTCGTCCTATCGATCATATAAGCATAATATGGCTAGTAATATGAGTTAGATTGATAATAATAAGAGTAATGAGTATAGTAATTGTCGTCCTATCGATCATATAAGCATAATATGGCTAATAATATGAGTTAGATTGATATTAATAAGAGTAATAAGTATAGTAATTGTCGTTCTATCGATCATATAAGCACAATATGGGTAATAATATGAGTTAGATTGATAATAATGAGAGTAATAAGTATAGTAATTGTCGTTCTATCGGTCATATAACCATAATATGGCTAATAATATGAGTTACATTGATAAGAATGAGAGTAATAAGCATAGTAATTGTCGTTATATCGACCAAGTAAGCATAATATGCCTAATAATATGAGTTAGGCTGATAATAATAAGAGTAATAGGTATAGTAAATGTCGTGCTATCGATCATATCTGCATAATATGGTTAGTAATATAAGTTAGATTGATAATAGTGAGTGTAATAAGTATAGTAATTGTCGTTCTATCGATCATATAAGCATAATATGGCTAATAATATGAGATAGATTGATAATAATAGGAGTAATAAGTATAGTAATTATCGTTCTATCGATCATTTAAGCATAATATGGCTAATAATATGAGTTAGATTGATAACAATAACAGTAATAAGTCTAGTAATTGTCGTTCTATCGATAATATTAGCATGATATGGCTAATAATATGAGTTAGATTGATAATACTAAGAGTAGTGAGTATAGTAATTGTAGTTCTATCGATCATTTAAGCATAATATGGCTTATAATATGAGTTAGATTGATAATAATAACAGTAATAAGTATAGTAATTGTCGTTCTATCGATAATATAAGCATAATATGGCTAATAATATGAGTTAGGTTGATAATACTAAGAGTAGTGAGTATAGTAATTCTCGTTCTATCGATCATAGAAGCATAATATGGCTAATAATATGAGTTAGATTGATAACAGCAAGTGTAATAAGTATAATAAATGTCGTGCTATCGATCATATCTGCATAATATGGTTAATAATATGAGTTAGATTGATAATAGTAAGAGTAATGTGTATAGTAATTGTCGTTCTATCGATCATATAAGCATAATATGGCTAATAATATGAGTTATATTTATAATAATAAGGGTAATAAGTATAGTAATTGTCGTTCTATCGATATTATAAGCATAATATGGCTAATAATATGAGTTAGATTGATGATAATAAGAGTAGTAAGTGTAGTGATTGTCGTTCTATCGATCAAATTTGCATAATATGGTTAATAATATGAGTTAGATTGATAACAGTGAGTGTAATAAATATAGTAGTTGTCGTTCTGTCGATCATATAAGCATAATATGGCTAATAATATGAGTGAAGCTGATAATAATAAGAGTAATAGGTATAGTAAATGTCGTGCTATCGATCATATCTGAATAATATGGTTAATAATATGAGTTAGATTGATAATAGTGAGTGTAATAAGTATAGTAATTGTCGTTCTATCGATCATATAAGCATAATATGGCTAATAATATGAGTTAGATTGATAACAATAACAGTAATAAGTATAGTAATTGTCGTTCTATCGATATTATAAGCATAATATGGCTAATAATATGAGTTAGATTGATAATAATACGAGTAATAAGTATAGTAATCGTCGTTCTGTCGATCATTTAAGCATAATATGGCTAATAATATGAGTTAGGTTGATAATAATAAGAGTAATAAGTATAGTGATTGTCGTTCTGTCGATCAAATTTGCATAATATGGTTAATAATATGAGTTAGATTGATAACAGTGAGTGTAATAAATATAGTAGTTGTCGCTCTGTCAATCATATAAGCATAATATGGCTAATAATATGAGTTAGGCTGATAATAATAAGAGTAATAGGTATAGTAAATGTCGTGCTATCGATCATATCTGCATAATATGGTTAATAATATGAGTTAGATTGATAATAGTGAGTGTAATAAGTATAGTAATTGTCGTTCTATCGATCATATAAGCATAATATGGCTAATAATATGAGTTAGATTGATAATAATAGGAGTAATAAGTATAGTAATTATCGTTCTATCGATCATTTAAGCATAATATGGCTAATAATATGAGTTAGATTGATAACAATAACAGTAATAAGTCAAGTAATTGTCGTTCTATCGATAATATTAGCATGATATGGGTAATAATATGTGTTAGATTGATAATACTAAGAGTAGTGAGTATAGTAATTGTAGTTCTATCGATCATTTAAGCATAATATGGCTTATAATAAGAGTTAGATTGACAATAATAACAGTAATAAGTATAGTAATTGTCGTTCTATCGATCATATAAGCACAATATGGGTAATAACATGAGTTAGATTGATAATAATGAGAGTAATAAGTATAGTAATTGTCGTTCTATCGGTCATATAACCATAATATGGCTAATAATATGAGTTAGATTGATAATAATGAGAGTAATAAGAATAGTAATTGTCGTTATATCGACCAAGTAAGCATAATATGCCTAATAATATGAGTTAGATTGATAATAATAAGAGTAATGAATATAGTAATTGTCGTCCTATCGATCATATAAGCATAATATGGCTAGTAATATGAGTTAGATTGATAATAATAAGAGTAATGAGTATAGTAATTGTCGTTATATCGATCATATAAGCATAATATGCCTAATAATATGAGTTAGATTGTTAATAAAAAGAGTAATACGTATAGTAATTGTAGTTCTATCGGTCATATGACCATAATATGGCTAATAATATGGGTTAGATTGATAATAATGTGAGTAATGAGTATAGTAATTGTCGTTCTATCGATCATATAAGCGTAATATGGCTAATAATATGAGTTAGTTTGATAACAGTGAGTGTAATAAGTATAGCAATTGTCGTTATATCGATCATATAAGCATAATATGGCTAATAATATGAGTTAGATTGATAATAATAAGAGTAATGAGTATAGTAATTGTCGTCCTATCGATCATATAAGCATATTATGGCTAATAATATGAGTTAGATTGATAATAATAAGAGTATTGTGTATAGCAATTGTCGTCCTATCGATCATATAAGCATAATATGGCTAATAATATGAGATAGATTGATAATAATGAGAGTAATGAGTATAGTAATTGTCGTTATATCGATCATATAAGCATAATATGCCTAATAATATGAGTTAGATTGATAATAATAAGAGTAATGAGTATAGTAATTGTCGTCCTATCGATCATATAAGCATAATATGGCTAATAATATGAGTTAGATTGATAATAATAAGAGTAATGAGTATAGTAATTGTCGTCCTATCGATCATATAAGCATAATATGGCTAATAATATGAGTTAGATTGATAACAGTGAGTGTAATAAGTATAGTAATTGTCGTTATATCGATCATATAAGTATAATATGGCTAATAATATGAGTTAGATTGATAATAATAAGAGTAATGAGTATAGTAATTGTCGTCCAATCGATCATATAAGCATAATATGGCTAATAATATGAGTTAGATTGATAATAATGAGAGTAATAAGTATAGTAATTGTCGTTATATCGATCATATAAGCATAATATGCCTAAGAATATGAGTTAGATTGATAATAATAAGAGTAATGAGTATTGTAATTGTCGTCCTATCGATCATATAAGCATAATATGGCTAATAATATGAGTTAGATTGATAATAATAAGAGTAATGAGTATAGTAATTGTCGTCCTATCGATCATATAAGCGTAATATGGCTAATAATATGAGTTAGTTTGATAACAGTGAGTGTAATAACTATAGCAATTGTCGTTATATCGATCATATAAGCATAATATGGCTAATAATATGAGTTAGATTGATAATAATAAGAGTAATGAGTATAGTAATTGTCGTCCTATCGATCATATAAGCATAATATGGCTAATAATATGAGTTAGATTGATATTAATAAAAGTAATAAGTATAGTAATTGTCGTTCTATCGATCATATAAGCACAATATGGGTAATAACATGAGTTAGATTGATAATAATGAGAGTAATAAGTATAGTAATTGTCGTTCTATCGGTCATATAACCATAATATGGCTAATAATATGAGTTAGATTGATAATAATGAGAGTAATAAGAATAGTAATTGTCGTTATATCGACCAAGTAAGCATAATATGCCTAATAATATGAGTTAGATTGATAATAATAAGAGTAATGAATATAGTAATTGTCGTCCTATCGATCATATAAGCATAATATGGCTAGTAATATGAGTTAGATTGATAATAATAAGAGTAATGAGTATAGTAATTGTCGTTATATCGAACATATAAGCATAATATGCCTAATAATATGAGTTAGATTGTTAATGAAAAGAGTAATACGTATAGTAATTGTAGTTCTATCGGTCATATGACCATAATATGGCTAATAATATGGGTTAGATTGATAATAATGTGAGTAATGAGTATAGTAATTGTCGTTCTATCGATCATATAAGCGTAATATGGCTAATAATATGAGTTAGTTTGATAACAGTGAGTGTAATAAGTATAGTAATTGTCGTTATATCGATCATATAAGCATAATATGGCTAATAATACGAGTTAGATTGATATAAATAAGAGTAATGAGTATAGTAATTGTCGTCCAATCGATCATATAAGCATAATATGGCTAATAATGTGAGATAGATTGATAATAATGAGAGTAATAAGAATAGTAATTGTCGTTATATCGACCAAGTAAGCATAATATGCCTAATAATATGAGTTAGATTGATAATAATAAGAGTAATGAATATAGTAATTGTCGTCCTATCGATCATATAAGCATAATATGGCTAGTAATATGAGTTAGATTGATAATAATAAGAGTAATGAGTATAGTAATTGTCGTCCTATCGATCATATAAGCATAATATGGCTAATAATATGAGTTAGATTGATAATAATAAGAGTAATGAGTATAGTAATTGTCGTTATATCGATCATATAAGCATAATATGCCTAATAATATGAGTTAGATTGTTAATAAAAAGAGTAATACGTAGAGTAATTGTAGTTCTATCGGTCATATAACCAAAATATGGCTAATAATATGAGTTAGATTGATAATAATGTGAGTAATAAGTATAGTAATTGTCGTTATATCGATCATATAAGCATAATATGGCTAATAATATGAGTTAGATTGATATAAATAAGAGTAATGAGTATAGTAATTGTCGTCCAATCGATCATATAAGCATAATATGGCTAATAATATGAGTTAGATTGATAATAATGAGAGTAATAAGTATAGTAATTGTCGTTATATCGATCATATAAGCATAATATGCCTAATAATATGAGTTAGATTGATAATAATAAGAGTAATGAGTATAGTAATTGTCGTCCTATCGATCATATAAGCATAATATGGCTAATAATATGAGTTAGATTGATAATAATAAGAGTAATGAGTATAGCAATTGTCGTTCTATCGATCATATAAGCGTAATATGGCTAATAATATGAGTTAGTTTGATAACAGTGAGTGTAATAAGTATAGCAATTGTCGTTATATCGATCATATAAGCATAATATGGCTAATAATATGAGATAGATTGATAATAATGAGAGTAATGAATATAGTAATTGTCGTTATATCGATCATATAAGCATAATATGCCTAATAATATGAGTTAGATTGATAATAATAAGAGTAATGAGTATAGTAATTGTCGTCCTATCGATCATATAAGCATAATATGGCTAATAATATGAGTTAGATTGATAATAATAAGAGTAATGAGTATAGTAATTGTCGTCCTATCGATCATATAAGCATAATATGGCTAATAATATGAGTTAGATTGATAATAATAAGAGTAATGAGTATAGTAATTGTCGTCCTATCGATCATATAAGCGTAATATGGCTAATAATATGAGTTAGTTTGATAACAGTGAGTGTAATAAGTATAGCAATTGTCGTTATATCGATCATATAGGCATAATATGGCTAATAATATGAGTTAGATTGATAATAATAAGAGTAATGAGTATAGTAATTGTCGTCCTATCGATCATATAAGCATATTATGGCTAATAATATGAGTTAGATTGATAATAATAAGAGTAATGTGTATAGTAATTGTCGTCCTATCGATCATATAAGCATATTATGGCTAATAATATGAGTTAGATTGATAATAATAAGAGTAATGAGTATAGTAATTGTCGTCCTATCGATCATATAAGCATAATATGGCTAATAATATGAGTTAGATTGATATTAATAAGAGTAATAAGTATAGTAATTGTCGTCCTATCGATCATATAAGCATAATATGGCTAATAATATGAGTTAGATTGATAATAATAAGAGTAATGAGTATAGTAATTGTCGTTCTATCGATCATATAAGCATAATATGGCTAATAATATGAGTTAGATTGATAATAATAAGACTAATGAGTATAGTAATTGTCGTCCTATCGATCATATAAGCATAATATGGCTAATAATATGAGTTAGATTGATAATAATAAGAGTAATAAGTATAGTAATTGTCGTTCTATCGGTCATATAACCATAATATGTCTAATAATATGAGTTAGATTGATAATAGTTAGTGTAATAAGTATAGTAATTGTCGTTCTATCGGTCATATAACCATAATATGGCTAATAATATGAGTTAGTTTGATAACAGTGAGTGTAATAAGTATAGTAATTGTCGTTATATCGATCATATAAGTATAATATGGCTAATAATATGAGTTAGATTGATAATAATAAGAGTAATGAGTATAGTAATTGTCGTCCAATCGATCATATAAGCATAATATGGCTAATAATATGAGTTAGATTGATAATAATAAGAGTAATGTGTATAGCAATTGTCGTCCTATCGATCATATAAGCATAATATGGCTAATAATATGAGTTAGATTGATAATAATAAGAGTAATGAGTATAGTAATTGTCGTCCTATCGATCATATAAGCATAATATGGCTAATAATATGAGTTAGATTGATATTAATAAAAGTAATAAGTATAGTAATTGTCGTTCTATCGATCATATAAGCACAATATGGGTAATAATATGAGTTAGATTGATAATAATGAGAGTAATAAGTATAGTAATTGTCGTTCTATCGGTCATATAACCATAATATGGCTAATAATATGAGTTACATTGATAAGAATGAGAGTAATAAGCATAGTAATTGTCGTTATATCGACCAAGTAAGCATAATATGCCTAATAATATGAGTTAGATTGATAATAATAAGAGTAATGAGTATAGTAATTGTCGTCCTATCGATCATATAAGCGTAATATGGCTAATAATATGAGTTAGTTTGATAACAGTGAGTGTAATAAGTATAGCAATTGTCGTTATATCGATCATATAAGCATAATATGGCTAATAATATGAGTTAGATTGATAATAATAAGAGTAATGAGTATAGTAATTGTTGTCCTATCGATCATATAAGCATATTATGGCTAATAATATGAGTTAGATTCATAATAATAAGAGGAATGTGTATAGCAATTGTCGTCCTATCGATCATATAACCATAATATGGCGAATAATATGAGTTAGATTGATAATAAGAGTAATGAGTATAGTAATTGTAGTTCTATCGATCATATCTACATAATATGGTTAATAATATGAGTTAGATTCATAATAATAAGTGTAATAAGTATAGTGATTGTCGTTCTATCGAACAAATTTGCATAATATGGTTAATAATATGAGTTAGATTTATAACATTGAGTGTAATAAGTATAGTAATTGTAGTTCTATCGGTCATTGAAGCATAATATGGCTAATAATATGAGTTAGATTGATAATAAGAGTAATGAGTATAGTAATTGTAGTTCTATCGATCATATCTGCATAATATGGTTAATAATATGAGTTAGATTCATAATAATAAGTGTAATAACTATAGTAATTGTCGTTCTATCGATCATATAAGCATAATATGGCTAATGATATGAGTTAGAGTGATAATACTAAGTGTAGTGAGTATAGTAATTCTCATTCTATCGATCGTATAAGCATAATATGGCTAATAATATGAGTTAGATTGATAATAATAAGAGTAATGAGTATAGTAATTGTAGTTCTATCGATCATATAAGCATAATATGGCTAATAATATGAGTTAGGCTGATAATAATAAGAGTAATAGGTATAGTAAATGTCGTGCTATCGATCATATCTGCATAATATGGTTAGTAATATAAGTTAGATTGATAATAGTGAGTGTAATAAGTATAGTAATTGTCGTTCTATCGATCATATAAGCATAATATGGCTAATAATATGAGATAGATTGATAATAATAGGAGTAATAAGTATAGTAATTATCGTTCTATCGATCATTTAAGCATAATATGGCTAATAATATGAGTTAGATTGATAACAATAACAGTAATAAGTCTAGTAATTGTCGTTCTATCGATAATATTAGCATGATATGGCTAATAATATGAGTTAGATTGATAATACTAAGAGTAGTGAGTATAGTAATTGTAGTTCTATCGATCATTTAAGCATAATATGGCTTATAATATGAGTTAGATTGATAATAATAACAGTAATAAGTATAGTAATTGTCGTTCTATCGATAATATAAGCATAATATGGCTAATAATATGAGTTAGATTGATAATACTAAGAGTAGTGAGTATAGTAATTCTCGTTCTATCGATCATAGAAGCATAATATGGCTAATAATATGAGTTAGATTGATAACAGCAAGTGTAATAAGTATAATAAATGTCGTGCTATCGATCATATCTGCATAATATGGTTAATAATATGAGTTAGATTGATAATAGTAAGAGTAATGTGTATAGTAATTGTCGTTCTATCGATCATATAAGCATAATATGGCTAATAATATGAGTTATATTTATAATAATAAGGGTAATAAGTATAGTAATTGTCGTTCTATCGATATTATAAGCATAATATGGCTAATAATATGAGTTAGATTGATGATAATAAGAGTAGTAAGTGTAGTGATTGTCGTTCTATCGATCAAATTTGCATAATATGGTTAATAATATGAGTTAGATTGATAACAGTGAGTGTAATAAATATAGTAGTTGTCATTCTGTCGATCATATAAGCATAATATGGCTAATAATATGAGTGAAGCTGATAATAATAAGAGTAATAGGTATAGTAAATGTCGTGCTATCGATCATATCTGAATAATATGGTTAATAATATGAGTTAGATTGATAATAGTGAGTGTAATAAGTATAGTAATTGTCGTTCTATCGATCATATAAGCATAATATGGCTAATAATATGAGTTAGATTGATAACAATAACAGTAATAAGTATAGTAATTGTCGTTCTATCGATATTATAAGCATAATATGGCTAATAATATGAGTTAGATTGATAATAATACGAGTAATAAGTATAGTAATCGTCGTTCTGTCGATCATTTAAGCATAATATGGCTAATAATATGAGTTAGGTTGATAATAATAAGAGTAATAAGTATAGTGATTGTCGTTCTGTCGATCAAATTTGCATAATATGGTTAATAATATGAGTTAGATTGATAACAGTGAGTGTAATAAATATAGTAGTTGTCGCTCTGTCAATCATATAAGCATAATATGGCTAATAATATGAGTTAGGCTGATAATAATAAGAGTAATAGGTATAGTAAATGTCGTGCTATCGATCATATCTGCATAATATGGTTAATAATATGAGTTAGATTGATAATAGTGAGTGTAATAAGTATAGTAATTGTCGTTCTATCGATCATATAAGCATAATATGGCTAATAATATGAGTTAGATTGATAATAATAAGAGTAATAAGTATAGTAATTGTCGTTCTATCGGTCATATAACCATAATATGTCTAATAATATGAGTTAGATTGATAATAGTTAGTGTAATAAGTATAGTAATTGTCGTTCTATCGGTCATATAACCATAATATGGCTAATAATATGAGTTAGTTTGATAACAGTGAGTGTAATAAGTATAGTAATTGTCGTTATATCGATCATATAAGTATAATATGGCTAATAATATGAGTTAGATTGATAATAATAAGAGTAATGAGTATAGTAATTGTCGTCCAATCGATCATATAAGCATAATATGGCTAATAATATGAGTTAGATTGATAATAATGAGAGTAATAAGTATAGTAATTGTCGTTATATCGATCATATAAGCATAATATGCCTAAGAATATGAGTTAGATTGATAATAATAAGAGTAATGAGTATAGTAATTGTCGTCCTATCGATCATATAAGCATAATATGGCTAATAATATGAGTTAGATTGATAATAATAAGAGTAATGAGTATAGTAATTGTCGTCCTATCGATCATATAAGCGTAATATGGCTAATAATATGAGTTAGTTTGATAACAGTGAGTGTAATAACTATAGCAATTGTCGTTATATCGATCATATAAGCATAATATGGCTAATAATATGAGTTAGATTGATAATAATAAGAGTAATGAGTATAGTAATTGTCGTCCTATCGATCATATAAGCATATTATGGCTAATAATATGAGTTAGATTGATAATAATAAGAGTAATGTGTATAGCAATTGTCGTCCTATCGATCATATAAGCATAATATGGCTAATAATATGAGTTAGATTGATAATAATAAGAGTAATGAGTATAGTAATTGTCGTCCTATCGATCATATAAGCATAATATGGCTAATAATATGAGTTAGATTGATATTAATAAAAGTAATAAGTATAGTAATTGTCGTTCTATCGATCATATAAGCACAATATGGGTAATAACATGAGTTAGATTGATAATAATGAGAGTAATAAGTATAGTAATTGTCGTTCTGTCGGTCATATAACCATAATATGGCTAATAATATGAGTTAGATTGATAATAATGAGAGTAATAAGAATAGTAATTGTCGTTATATCGACCAAGTAAGCATAATATGCCTAATAATATGAGTTAGATTGATAATAATAAGAGTAATGAATATAGTAATTGTCGTCCTATCGATCATATAAGCATAATATGGCTAGTAATATGAGTTAGATTGATAATAATAAGAGTAATGAGTATAGTAATTGTCGTCCTATCGATCATATAAGCATAATATGGCTAATAATATGAGTTAGATTGATATTAATAAGAGTAATAAGTATAGTAATTGTCGTTCTATCGATCATATAAGCACAATATGGGTAATAATATGAGTTAGATTGATAATAATGAGAGTAATAAGTATAGTAATTGTCGTTCTATCGGTCATATAACCATAATATGGCTAATAATATGAGTTACATTGATAAGAATGAGAGTAATAAGCATAGTAATTGTCGTTATATCGACCAAGTAAGCATAATATGCCTAATAATATGAGTTAGATTGATAATAATAAGAGTAATGAGTATAGTAATTGTCGTCCTATCGATCATATAAGCGTAATATGGCTAATAGTATGAGTTAGTTTGATAACAGTGAGTGTAATAAGTGTAGCAATTGTCGTTATATCGATCATATAAGCATAATATGGCTAATAATATGAGTTAGATTGATAATAATAAGAGTAATGAGTATAGTAATTGTTGTCCTATCGATCATATAAGCATATTATGGCTAATAATATGAGTTAGATTCATAATAATAAGAGGAATGTGTATAGCAATTGTCGTCCTATCGATCATATAACCATAATATGGCGAATAATATGAGTTAGATTGATAATAATGAGAGTAATAAGTATAGCAATTGTCGTTATATCGATCATATAAGCATAATATGCCTAAGAATATGAGTTAGATTGATAATAATAAGAGTAATGAGTATAGTAATTGTCGTCCTATCGATCATATAAGCATAATATGGCTAATAATATGAGTTAGATTGATAATAATAAGAGTAATGAGTATAGTAATTGTCGTTATATCGATCATATAAGCATAATATGGCTAATAATATGAGTTAGATTGATAATAAGAGTAATGAGTATAGTAATTGTAGTTCTATCGATCATATCTACATAATATGGTTAATAATATGAGTTAGATTCATAATAATAAGTGTAATAAGTATAGTGATTGTCGTTCTATCGAACAAATTTGCATAATATGGTTAATAATATGAGTTAGATTGATAACATTGAGTGTAATAAGTATAGTAATTGTAGTTCTATCGGTCATTGAAGCATAATATGGCTAATAATATGAGTTAGATTGATAATAATAAGAGTAATGAATATAGTAATTGTCGTCCTATCGATCATATAAGCATAATATGGCTAGTAATATGAGTTAGATTGATAATAATAAGAGTAATGAGTATAGTAATTGTCGTCCTATCGATCATATAAGCATAATATGGCTAATAATATGAGTTAGATTGATAATAATACGAGTAATAAGTATAGTAATCGTCGTTCTATCGATCATTTAAGCATAATATGGCTAATAATATGAGTTAGGTTGATAATAATAAGAGTAATAAGTATAGTGATTGTCGTTCTATCGATCAAATTTGCATAATATGGTTAATAATATGAGTTAGATTGATAACAGTGAGTATAATAAATATAGTAGTTGTCGTTCTGTCAATCATATAAGCATAATATGGCTAATAATATGAGTTAGGCTGATAATAATAAGAGTAATAGGTATAGTAAATGTCGTGCTATCGATCATATCTGCATAATATGGTTAATAATATGAGTCAGATTGATAATAGTGAGTGTAATAAGTATAGTAATTGTCGTTCTATCGATCATATAAGCATAATATGGCTAATAATATGAGTTAGATTGATAATAAGAGTAATGAGTATAGTAATTGTAGTTCTATCGATCATATCTACATAATATGGTTAATAATATGAGTTAGATTCATAATAATACGTGTAATAAGTATAGTGATTGTCGTTCTATCGAACAAATTTGCATAATATGGTTAATAATATGAGTTAGATTGATAACAGTGAGTGTAATAAGTATAGTAATTGTAGTTCTATCGGTCATTTAAGCATAATATGGCTAATAATATGAGTTAGATTGATAATAATAACAGTAATAAGTATAGTAATTGTCGTTCTATCGATATTATAAGCATAATATGGCTAATAATATGAGTTAGATTGATAATAATAAGAGTAATAAGTATAGTAATTGTCGTTCTATCGATCAGTTAAGCATAATATGGCTAATAATATGAGATAGGTTGATAATAATAAGAGTAATAAGTATAGTGATTGTCGTTCTAGCGCTCAAATTTGCATAATATGGTTAATAATATGAATTAGATTGATAACAGTGAGTGTAATAAGTATAGTAGTTGTCGTTCTGTCGATCATATAAGCATAATACGGCTAATAATATGAGTTAGGCTGATAATAATAAGAGTAATATGTGTAGTAATTGTCGTTCTATCGATCATATCTGCATAATATGGTTAATAATATGAGTTAGATTCATAATAATAAGAGTAATAAGTATAGTAATTGTCGTTCTATTGCTCATATAAGCATAATATGTCTAATAATATGAGTTAGATTCATAATAATAAGAGTAATAAGTATAGTAATTGTCGTTCTATCGATCATATAAGCATAATATGGCTAATAATATGAGTTAGATTGATAATAATAAGAGTAAAAGGTAGAGTAATTGTCGTTCTATCGATTATATAAGCATAATATGGCTAATAATATAAGTTAGATTGATAATAATAAGAGTAATAGGTATAGTAAATGTCGTGCTATCGATCACATCTGAATAATATGGTTAATAATATGAGTTAGATTGATAATAGTGAGTGTAATAAGTATAGTAATTGTCGTTCTATCGCTCATATAAGCATAATACGGCTAATAATATGAGTTAGATTGATAATAATAAGAGTAATAAGTATAGTAATTATCGTTCTATCGATCATTTAAGCATAATATGGCTAATAATATGAGTTAGATTGATAATAATAAGAGTAATGAATATAGTAATTGTCGTCCTATCGATCATATAAGCATAATATGGCTAGTAATATGAGTTAGATTGATAATAATAAGAGTAATGAGTATAGTAATTGTCGTCCTATCGATCATATAAGCATAATATGGCTAATAATATGAGTTAGATTGATATTAATAAGAGTAATAAGTATAGTAATTGTCGTCCTATCGATCATATAAGCGTAATATGGCTAATAATATGAGTTAGTTTGATAACAGTGAGTGTAATAAGTATAGCAATTGTCGTTATATCGATCATATAAGCATAATATGGCTAATAATATGAGTTAGTTTGATAATAATAAGAGTAATGAGTATAGTAATTGTTGTCCTATCGATCATATACGCATATTATGGCTAATAATATGAGTTAGATTCATAATAATAAGAGGAATGTGTATAGCAATTGTCGTCCTATCGATCATATAACCATAATATGGCGAATAATATGAGTTAGATTGATAATAATGAGAGTAATAAGTATAGCAATTGTCGTTATATCGATCATATAAGCATAATATGCCTAAGAATATGAGTTAGATTGATAATAATAAGAGTAATGAGTATAGTAATTGTCGTCCTATCGATCATATAAGCATAATATGGCTAATAATATGAGTTAGATTGATAATAATAAGAGTAATGAGTATAGTAATTGTTGTCCTATCGATCATATAAGCATATTATGGCTAATAATATGAGTTAGATTCATAATAATAAGAGGAATGTGTATAGCAATTGTCGTCCTATCGATCATATAACCATAATATGGCGAATAATATGAGTTAGATTGATAATAATGAGAGTAATAAGTATAGCAATTGTCGTTATATCGATCATATAAGCATAATATGCCTAAGAATATGAGTTAGATTGATAATAATAAGAGTAATGAGTATAGTAATTGTCGTCCTATCGATCATATAAGCATAATATGGCTAATAATATGAGTTAGATTGATAATAATAAGAGTAATGAGTATAGTAATTGTCGTTATATCGATCATATAAGCATAATATGGCTAATAATATGAGTTAGATTGATAATAAGAGTAATGAGTATAGTAATTGTAGTTCTATCGATCATATCTACATAATATGGTTAATAATATGAGTTAGATTCATAATAATAAGTGTAATAAGTATAGTGATTGTCGTTCTATCGAACAAATTTGCATAATATGGTTAATAATATGAGTTAGATTGATAACATTGAGTGTAATAAGTATAGTAATTGTAGTTCTATCGGTCATTGAAGCATAATATGGCTAATAATATGAGTTAGATTGATAATAATAAGAGTAATGAATATAGTAATTGTCGTCCTATCGATCATATAAGCATAATATGGCTAGTAATATGAGTTAGATTGATAATAATAAGAGTAATGAGTATAGTAATTGTCGTCCTATCGATCATATAAGCATAATATGGCTAATAATATGAGTTAGATTGATAATAATACGAGTAATAAGTATAGTAATCGTCGTTCTATCGATCATTTAAGCATAATATGGCTAATAATATGAGTTAGGTTGATAATAATAAGAGTAATAAGTATAGTGATTGTCGTTCTATCGATCAAATTTGCATAATATGGTTAATAATATGAGTTAGATTGATAACAGTGAGTATAATAAATATAGTAGTTGTCGTTCTGTCAATCATATAAGCATAATATGGCTAATAATATGAGTTAGGCTGATAATAATAAGAGTAATAGGTATAGTAAATGTCGTGCTATCGATCATATCTGCATAATATGGTTAATAATATGAGTCAGATTGATAATAGTGAGTGTAATAAGTATAGTAATTGTCGTTCTATCGATCATATAAGCATAATATGGCTAATAATATGAGTTAGATTGATAATAAGAGTAATGAGTATAGTAATTGTAGTTCTATCGATCATATCTACATAATATGGTTAATAATATGAGTTAGATTCATAATAATACGTGTAATAAGTATAGTGATTGTCGTTCTATCGAACAAATTTGCATAATATGGTTAATAATATGAGTTAGATTGATAACAGTGAGTGTAATAAGTATAGTAATTGTAGTTCTATCGGTCATTTAAGCATAATATGGCTAATAATATGAGTTAGATTGATAATAATAACAGTAATAAGTATAGTAATTGTCGTTCTATCGATATTATAAGCATAATATGGCTAATAATATGAGTTAGATTGATAATAATAAGAGTAATAAGTATAGTAATTGTCGTTCTATCGATCAGTTAAGCATAATATGGCTAATAATATGAGATAGGTTGATAATAATAAGAGTAATAAGTATAGTGATTGTCGTTCTAGCGCTCAAATTTGCATAATATGGTTAATAATATGAATTAGATTGATAACAGTGAGTGTAATAAGTATAGTAGTTGTCGTTCTGTCGATCATATAAGCATAATACGGCTAATAATATGAGTTAGGCTGATAATAATAAGAGTAATATGTGTAGTAATTGTCGTTCTATCGATCATATCTGCATAATATGGTTAATAATATGAGTTAGATTCATAATAATAAGAGTAATAAGTATAGTAATTGTCGTTCTATTGCTCATATAAGCATAATATGTCTAATAATATGAGTTAGATTCATAATAATAAGAGTAATAAGTATAGTAATTGTCGTTCTATCGATCATATAAGCATAATATGGCTAATAATATGAGTTAGATTGATAATAATAAGAGTAAAAGGTAGAGTAATTGTCGTTCTATCGATTATATAAGCATAATATGGCTAATAATATAAGTTAGATTGATAATAATAAGAGTAATAGGTATAGTAAATGTCGTGCTATCGATCACATCTGAATAATATGGTTAATAATATGAGTTAGATTGATAATAGTGAGTGTAATAAGTATAGTAATTGTCGTTCTATCGCTCATATAAGCATAATACGGCTAATAATATGAGTTAGATTGATAATAATAAGAGTAATAAGTATAGTAATTATCGTTCTATCGATCATTTAAGCATAATATGGCTAATAATATGAGTTAGATTGATAATAATAAGAGTAATGAATATAGTAATTGTCGTCCTATCGATCATATAAGCATAATATGGCTAGTAATATGAGTTAGATTGATAATAATAAGAGTAATGAGTATAGTAATTGTCGTCCTATCGATCATATAAGCATAATATGGCTAATAATATGAGTTAGATTGATATTAATAAGAGTAATAAGTATAGTAATTGTCGTCCTATCGATCATATAAGCGTAATATGGCTAATAATATGAGTTAGTTTGATAACAGTGAGTGTAATAAGTATAGCAATTGTCGTTATATCGATCATATAAGCATAATATGGCTAATAATATGAGTTAGTTTGATAATAATAAGAGTAATGAGTATAGTAATTGTTGTCCTATCGATCATATACGCATATTATGGCTAATAATATGAGTTAGATTCATAATAATAAGAGGAATGTGTATAGCAATTGTCGTCCTATCGATCATATAACCATAATATGGCGAATAATATGAGTTAGATTGATAATAATGAGAGTAATAAGTATAGCAATTGTCGTTATATCGATCATATAAGCATAATATGCCTAAGAATATGAGTTAGATTGATAATAATAAGAGTAATGAGTATAGTAATTGTCGTCCTATCGATCATATAAGCATAATATGGCTAATAATATGAGTTAGATTGATAATAATAAGAGTAATGAGTATAGTAATTGTCGTTATATCGATCATATAAGCATAATATGGCTAATAATATGAGTTAGATTGATAATAAGAGTAATGAGTATAGTAATTGTAGTTCTATCGATCATATCTACATAATATGGTTAATAATATGAGTTAGATTCATAATAATAAGTGTAATAAGTATAGTGATTGTCGTTCTATCGAACAAATTTGCATAATATGGTTAATAATATGAGTTAGATTGATAACATTGAGTGTAATAAGTATAGTAATTGTAGTTCTATCGGTCATTGAAGCATAATATGGCTAATAATATGAGTTAGATTGATAATAAGAGTAATGAGTATAGTAATTGTAGTTCTATCGATCATATCTGCATAATATGGTTAATAATATGAGTTAGATTCATAATAATAAGTGTAATAACTATAGTAATTGTCGTTCTATCGATCATATAAGCATAATATGGCTAATGATATGAGTTAGAGTGATAATACTAAGTGTAGTGAGTATAGTAATTCTCATTCTATCGATCATATAAGCATAATATGGCTAATAATATGAGTTAGATTGATAATAATAAGAGTAATGAGTATAGTAATTGTAGTTCTATCGATCATATAAGCATAATATGGCTAATAATATGAGTTAGGCTGATAATAATAAGAGTAATAGGTATAGTAAATGTCGTGCTATCGATCATATCTGCATAATATGGTTAGTAATATAAGTTAGATTGATAATAGTGAGTGTAATAAGTATAGTAATTGTCGTTCTATCGATCATATAAGCATAATATGGCTAATAATATGAGATAGATTGATAATAATAGGAGTAATAAGTATAGTAATTATCGTTCTATCGATCATTTAAGCATAATATGGCTAATAATATGAGTTAGATTGATAACAATAACAGTAATAAGTCTAGTAATTGTCGTTCTATCGATAATATTAGCATGATATGGCTAATAATATGAGTTAGATTGATAATACTAAGAGTAGTGAGTATAGTAATTGTAGTTCTATCGATCATTTAAGCATAATATGGCTTATAATATGAGTTAGATTGATAATAATAACAGTAATAAGTATAGTAATTGTCGTTCTATCGATAATATAAGCATAATATGGCTAATAATATGAGTTAGATTGATAATACTAAGAGTAGTGAGTATAGTAATTCTCGTTCTATCGATCATAGAAGCATAATATGGCTAATAATATGAGTTAGATTGATAACAGCAAGTGTAATAAGTATAATAAATGTCGTGCTATCGATCATATCTGCATAATATGGTTAATAATATGAGTTAGATTGATAATAGTAAGAGTAATGTGTATAGTAATTGTCGTTCTATCGATCATATAAGCATAATATGGCTAATAATATGAGTTATATTTATAATAATAAGGGTAATAAGTATAGTAATTGTCGTTCTATCGATATTATAAACATAATATGGCTAATAATATGAGTTAGATTGATAATAATAAGAGTAGTAAGTGTAGTGATTGTCGTTCTATCGATCAAATTTGCATAATATCGTTAATAATATGAGTTAGATTGATAACAGTGAGTGTAATAAATATTGTAGTTGTCGTTCTGTCGATCATATAAGCATAATATGGCTAATAATATGAGTGAAGCTGATAATAATAAGAGTAATAGGTATAGTAAATGTCGTGCTATCGATCATATCTGAATAATATGGTTAATAATATGAGTTAGATTGATAATAGTGAGTGTAATAAGTATAGTAATTGTCGTTCTATCGATCATATAAGCATAATATGGCTAATAATATGAGTTAGATTGATAACAATAACAGTAATAAGTATAGTAATTGTCGTTCTATCGATATTATAAGCATAATATGGCTAATAATATGAGTTAGATTGATAATAATACGAGTAATAAGTATAGTAATCGTCGTTCTGTCGATCATTTAAGCATAATATGGCTAATAATATGAGTTAGGTTGATAATAATAAGAGTAATAAGTATAGTGATTGTCGTTCTGTCGATCAAATTTGCATAATATGGTTAATAATATGAGTTAGATTGATAACAGTGAGTGTAATAAATATAGTAGTTGTCGTTCTGTCAATCATATAAGCATAATATGGCTAATAATATGAGTTAGGCTGATAATAATAAGAGTAATAGGTATAGTAAATGTCGTGCTATCGATCATATCTGCATAATATGGTTAATAATATGAGTTAGATTGATAATAGTGAGTGTAATAAGTATAGTAATTGTCGTTCTATCGATCATATAAGCATAATATGGCTAATAATATGAGTTAGATTGATAATAATAGGAGTAATAAGTATAGTAATTATCGTTCTATCGATCATTTAAGCATAATATGGCTAATAATATGAGTTAGATTGATAACAATAACAGTAATAAGTCAAGTAATTGTCGTTCTATCGATAATATTAGCATGATATGGCTAATAATATGTGTTAGATTGATAATACTAAGAGTAGTGAGTATAGTAATTGTAGTTCTATCGATCATTTAAGCATAATATGGCTTATAATAAGAGTTAGATTGACAATAATAACAGTAATAAGTATAGTAATTGTCGTTCTATCGATAATATAAGCATAATATGGCTAATAATATGAGTTAGATTGATAATACTAAGAGTAGTGAGTATAGTAATTCTCGTTCTATCGATCATAGAAGCATAATATGGCTAATAATATGAGTTAGATTGATAATAGCAAGTGTAATAAGTATAGTAAATGTCGTGCTATCGATCATATCTGAATAATATGGTTAATAATATGAGTTAGATTGATAATAGTGAGTGTAATAAGTATAGTAATTGTCGTTCTATCGATCATATAAGCATAATATGGCTAATAATATGAGCTAGATTGATAATAATAAGAGTAATAAGCATAGTAATTATGGTTCTATCGATCATTTAAGCATAATATGGCTAATAATATGAGTTAGATTGATAACAATAACAGTAATAAGTCTAGTAATTGTCGTTCTATCGATAATATAAGCATGATATGGCTAATAATATGAGATAGATTGATAATACTAAGAGTAGTGAGTATAGTAATTCTCGTTCTATCGATTATAGAAGCTTAATATGGCTAATAATATGAGTTAGATTGATAATAATAAGAGTAATAAGTATAGTAATTGTCGTTCTATCGATCATTGAAGCATAATATGGCTAATAATATGAGTTAGATTGATAATAAGAGTAATGAGTATAGTAATTGTAGTTCTATCGATCATATCTGCATAATATGGTTAATAATATGAGTTAGATTCATAATAATAAGTGTAATAAGTATAGTAATTGTCGTTCTATCGATCATATAAGCATAATATGGCTAATAATATGAGTTAGAGTGATAATACTAAGAGTAGTGAGTATAGTAATTGTCGTTCTATCGATCATATAAGCATAATATGGCTAATAATATGAGTTAGATTGATAATAATAAGAGTAATAAGTATAGTAATTGTCGTTCTATCGATCATATAAGCATAGTAAGGCTAATAATATGAGTTAGAGTGATAATACTAAGAGTAGTGAGTATAGTAATTCTCATTCTATCGATCATGTAAGCATAATATGGCTAATAATATGAGTTAGATTGATAATAATAACAGTAATAAGTATAGTAATTGTCGTTCTATCGATAATATAAGCATAATATGGCTAATAATATGAGTTAGATTGATAATACTAAGAGTAGTGAGTATAGTAATTGTCGTTCTATCGATCATATAAGCATAATATGGCTAATAATATGAGTTAGATTGATAATAATAAGAGTAATAAGTATAGTATTTGTCGTTCTATCGATCATGTAAGCATAATATGGCTAATAATATGAGTTAGATTGATAATAATAAGAGTAACAACTACAGTAATTGTCGTTCTATCGATCATATAAGCATAATAAGGCTAATAATATGAGTTAGATTGATAATAATAAGAGTAATAAGAATAGTAATTGTCGTTCTCTCGATCATATAAGCATAATATGGCTAATAATATGAGTTAGAGTGATAATACTAAGAGTAGTGAGTATAGTAATTCTCATTCTATCGATCATTCAAGCATAATATGGCTAATAATATGAGTTAGATTGATAATAATAACAGTAATAAGTATAGTAATTGTCGTTCTATCGATAATATAACCATAATATGGCTAATAATATGAGTTAGATTGATAATACTAAGAGTAGTGACTATAGTAATTCTCGTTTTATCGATCATATAAGCATAATATGGTTAATAATATGAGTTAGATTGATAGTAATAAGAGTAATAAGTATAGTATTTGTCGTTCTATCGATCATATAAGCATAATATGGCTAATAATATGAGTTAGATCGATAATAATAAGAGTAATAAGTATAGTAATTGTCGTTCTATCGATCATATAAGCATAATATGGCTAATAATATGAGTTAGATTGATAATAATAAGAGTAATGAGTATAGTAATTGTCGTTCTATCGATCATATAAGCATAATATGGCTAATAATATGAGTTAGATTGATAATACTAAGAGTAGTGAGTATAGTAATTCTCGTTCTATCGATCATTTAAGCATAATATGGGTAATAATATGAGTCAGATTGATAATAATAACAGTAATAAGTATAGTAATTGTCGTTCTATCGATAATATAAGCATAATATTGCTAATAATATGAGTTAGATTGATAATACTAAGAGTAGTGAGTATAGTAGTTCTCGTTCTATCGATCATATAAGCATAATATGGCTAATAATATGAGTTATATTGATAACAATAAGAGTAATGAGTATAGTAATTGTCGTTCTATCGATCATTTAAGCATAATATGGGTAATAATATGAGTCAGATTGATAATAATAACAGTAATAAGTATAGTAATTGTCGTTCTGTCGATCATGTAAGCATAATATGGCTAATAATATGAGTTAGATTGATAATAATAAGAGTAGTGAGTATAGTAATTCTCGTTCTATCGATCATATAAGCATAATATGGCTAATAATATGAGTTAGATTGATAATAATAAGAGTAATAACTACAGTAATTGTCGTTCTATCGATAATATAACCATAATATGGCTAATAATATGAGTTAGATTGATAATAATAAGAGTAATAACTACAGTAATTGTCGTTCTATCGATAATATAACCATAATATGGCTAGTAATATGAGTTAGATTGATAATACTAAGAGTAGAGAGTATAGTAATTCTCGTTCTATCGATCATATAAGCATAATATGGCTAATAATATGAGTTAGATTGATAATAATAAGAGTAATAACTACAGTAATTGTCGTTCTATCGATAATATAAGCATAATATTGCGAATAATATGAGTTAGATTGATAATACTAAGAGTAGTGAGTATAGTAGTTCTCGTTCTATCGATCATATAAGCATAATATGGCTAATAATATGAGTTAGATTGATAATAATAAGAGTAATAAGTATAGTAATTGTCGTTCTATCGATCATATAAGCATAATATGGCTAATAATAGGAGTTAGATTGATAATACTAAGAGTAGTGAGTATAGTAATTCTCGTTCTATCGATCATATAAGCATAATATGGCTAATAATATGAGTTAGATTGATAATAATAAGAGTAATGAGTATAGTAATTGTAGATCTATCGATCATTTAAGCATAATATGGCTAATAATATGAGTTAGATTGATAATAATAACAGTAATAAGTATAGTAATTGTCGTTCTATCGATAATATAACCATAATATGGCTAATAATATGATTTAGATTGATAATACTAAGAGTAGTGAGTATAGTAATTCTCGTTCTATCGATCATATATGCATAATATGGCTAATAATATGAGTTAGATTGATAATAATAAGAGTAATAACTACAGTAATTGTCGTTCTATCGATCATATAAGCATAATAAGGCTAATAATATGATTTAGAGTGATAATACTAAGAGTAGTGAGTATAGTAATTCTCATTCTATCGATCATATAAGCATAATATGGCTAATAATATGAGTTAGATTGATAATAATAAGAGTAATAAGTATAGTAATTGTCGTTCTATCGATCATTCAAGCATAATATGGGTAATAATATGAGTCAGATTGATAATAATAACAGTAATAAGTATAGTAATTGTCGTTCTATCGATCATATAAGCATAATATGGCTAATAATATGAGTTAGATTGGTAATAATAAGAGTAGTGAGTATAGTAATTCTCGTTCTATCGATCATATAAGCATAATATGGCTAATAATATGAGTTAGATTGATAATAATAAGAGTAATAACTACAGTAATTGTCGTTCTATCGATCATATAAGCATAATAAGGCTAATAATATGAGTTAGAGTGATAATACTAAGAGTAGTGAGTATAGTAATTCTCATTCTATCGATCATATAAGCATAATATGGCTAATAATATGAGTTAGATTGATAATAATAAGAGTAATAAGTATAGTAATTGTCGTTCTATCGATCATTTAAGCATAATATGGGTAATAATATGAGTTAGATTG
Source organism: Megachile rotundata (assembly GCF_050947335.1). Taxonomy (NCBI): domain Eukaryota; kingdom Metazoa; phylum Arthropoda; class Insecta; order Hymenoptera; family Megachilidae; genus Megachile; species Megachile rotundata. Next base: position 57,121 of record NW_027474095.1, on the reverse strand, counting down.
ATAATACTAAGAGTAGTGAGTATAGTAATTCTCGTTCTATCGATCATTTAAGCATAATATGGGTAATAATATGAGTCAGATTGATAATAATAACAGTAATAAGTATAGTAATTGTCGTTCTATCGATAATATAACCATAATATGGCTAATAGTATGAGTTAGATTGATAATACTAAGGTAGAGAGTATAGTAATTCTCGTTCTATCGATCATATAAGCATAATATGGCTAATAATATGAGTTAGATTGATAATAATAAGAGTAATAACTACAGTAATTGTCGATCTATCGATAATATAAGCATAATATTGCTAATAATATGAGTTAGATTGATAATACTAAGAGTAGTGAGTATAGTAGTTCTCGTTCTATCGATCATATAAGCATAATATGGCTAATATATGAGTTAGATTGATAATAATAAGAGTAATAAGTATAGTAATTGTCGTTCTATCGATCATATAAACATAATATGGCTAATAATATGAGTTAGATTGATAATACTAAGAGAAGTGAGTATAGTAATTCTCGTTCTATCGATCATTTAAGCATAATATGGGTAATAATATGAGTTAGATTGTTAATAAAAAGAGTAATACGTAGAGTAATTGTAGTTCTATCGGTCATATAACCAAAATATGGCTAATAATATGAGTTAGATTGATAAAATGTGAGTAATAAGTATAGTAATTGTCGTTATATCGATCATATAAGCATAATATGCCTAATAATATGAGTTAGATTGATATTAATAAGAGTAATAAGTATAGTAATTGTCGTTCTATCGATCATATAAGCACAATATGGCTAATAATATGAGTTAGATTGATAACAGTGAGTGTAATAAGTATAGTAATTGTCGTTATATCGATCATATAAGCATAATATGGCTAATAATATGAGTTAGATTGATAACAGTGAGTGTAATAAGTATAGTAATTGTCGTTATATCGATCATATAAGCATAATATGGCTAATAATATGAGTTAGATTGATATAAATAAGAGTAATGAGTATAGTAATTGTCGTCCAATCGATCATATAAGCATAATATGGCTAATAATATGAGTTAGATTGATAATAATGAGAGTAATAAGTATAGTAATTGTCGTTATATCGATCATATAAGCATAATATGCCTAATAATATGAGTTAGATTGATAATAATAAGAGTAATGAGTATAGTAATTGTCGTCCTATCGATCATATAAGCATAATATGGCTAATAATATGAGTTAGATTGATAATAATAAGAGTAATGAGTATAGCAATTGTCGTTCTATCGATCATATAAGCGTAATATGGCTAATAATATGAGTTAGTTTGATAACAGTGAGTGTAATAAGTATAGCAATTGTCGTTATATCGATCATATAAGCATAATATGGCTAATAATATGAGTTAGATTGATAATAATAAGAGTAATGAGTATAGTAATTGTCGTCCTATCGATTCATATAAGCATATTATGGCTAATAATATGAGTTAGATTGATAATAATAAGAGTAATGTGTATAGCAATTGTCGTCCTATCGATCATATAAGCATAATATGGCTAATAATGTGAGTTAGATTGATAATACTAAGAGTAGTGAGTATAGTAATTGTCGTTCTATCGATCATATAAGCATAATATGGGTAATAATATGAGTCAGATTGATAATAATAACAGTAATAAGTATAGTAATTGTCGTTCTATCGATAATATAAGCATAATATGGCTAATAATATGAGTTAGATTGATAATACTAAGAGTAGTGAGTATAGTAATTCTCGTTCTATCGATCATATAAGCATGATATGGCTAATAATATGAGTTAGATTGATAATAATAAGAGTAATAAGTATAGTAATTGTCGTTCTGTCGATCATATAAGCATAATATGGCTAATAATATGAGTTAGATTGATAATGATAAGAGTAATGAGTATAGTAATTGTAGTTCTATCGATCATTTAAGCATAATAAGGCTAATAATATGAGTTAGAGTGATAATACTAAGAGTAGTGAGTATAGTAATTCTCATTCTATCGATCATATAAGCATAATATGGCTATTAATATGAGTTAGATTGATAATAATAACAGTAATAAGTATAGTAATTGTCGTTCTATCGATAATATAAGCATAATATGGCTAATAATATGAGTTAGATTGATAATACTAAGAGTAGTGAGTATAGTAATTCTCATTCTATCGATCATATAAGCATAATATGGCTAATAATATGAGTTAGATTGATAATAATAAGAGTAATGAGTACAGTAATTGTAGTTCTATCGATCATTTAAGCATAATATGGCTAATAATATGAGTTAGATTGATAATAATAAGAGTAATGAGTATAGTAATGTAGTTCTATCGATCATATCTGCATAATATGGGTTAATAATATGAGTTAGATTGATAATAATAAGAGTAGTAAGTATAGTATTTGTCGTTCTATCGATCATATAAGCATAATATGGCTAATAATATGAGTTAGATTGATAATACTAAGAGTAGTGAGTATAGTAATTCTCGTTCTATCGATCATATAAGCATAATATGGCTAATAATATGAGTTAGATTGATAATAATAAGAGTAATAAGTATAGTAATTGTCGTTCTATCGATCATATAAGCATAATATGGCTAATAATATGAGTTAGATCGATAATAATAAGAGTAATAAGTATAGTAATTGCGTTCTATCGATCATATAAGCATAATATGGCTAATAATATGAGTTAGATTGATAATAATAAGAGTAATAAGTATAGTAATTGTCGTTCTATCGATAATATAACCATAATATGGCTAATAGTATGAGTTAGATTGATAATACTAAGAGTAGTGAGTATAGTAATTCTCGTTCTATCGATCATATAAGCATAATATGGCTAATAATATGAGTTAGATTGATAATAATAAGAGTAATAACTACAGTAATTGTCGTTCTATCGATCATATAAGCATAATAAGGCTAATAATATGAGTTAGAGTGATAATACTAAGAGTAGTGAGTATAGTAATTCTCATTCTATCGATCATATAAGCATAATATGGCTAATAATATGAGTTAGATTGATAATAATAAGAGTAATAACTACAGTAATTGTCGTTCTATCGATCATATAAGCATAATAAGGCTAATAATATGAGTTAGAGTGATAATACTAAGAGTAGTGAGTATAGTAATTCTCATTCTATCGATCATATAAGCATAATATGGCTAATAATATGAGTTAGATTGATAATAATAAGAGTAATAAGTATAGTAATTGTCGTTCTATCGATCATTTAAGCATAATATGGGTAATAATATGAGTTAGATTGATAATACTAAGAGTAGTGAGTATAGTAATTCTCGTTCTATCGATCATTTAAGCATAATATGGGTAATAATATGAGTCAGATTGATAATAATAACAGTAATAAGTATAGTAATTGTCGTTCTATCGATAATATAAGCATAATATTGCTAATAATATGAGTTAGATTGATAATACTAAGAGTAGTGAGTATAGTAGTTCTCGTTCTATCGATCATATAAGCATAATATGGCTAATAATATGAGTTAGATTGATAACAATAAGAGTAATAACTACAGTAATTGTCGTTCTATCGATAATATAACCATAATATGGCTAGTAATATGAGTTAGATTGATAATACTAAGAGTAGTGAGTATAGTAATTCTCGTTCTATCGATCATATAAGCATAATATGGCTAATAATATGAGTTAGATTGATAATAATAAGAGTAATAAGTATAGTAATTGTCGTTCTATCGATAATATAACCATAATATGGCTAATAGTATGAGTTAGATTGATAATACTAAGAGTAGAGAGTATAGTAATTCTCGTTCTATCGATCATATAAGCATAATATGGCTAATAATATGAGTTAGATTGATAATAATAAGAGTAATGAGTACAGTAATTGTAGTTCTATCGATCATTTAAGCATAATATGGCTAATAATATGAGTTAGATTGATAATAATAAGAGTAATGAGTATAGTAATTGTAGTTCTATCGATCATATCTGCATAATATGGTTAATAATATGAGTTAGATTGATAATAATAAGAGTAGTAAGTATAGTATTTGTCGTTCTATCGATCATATAAGCATAATATGGCTAATAATATGAGTTAGATTGATAATACTAAGAGTAGTGAGTATAGTAATTCTCGTTCTATCGATCATATAAGCATAATATGGCTAATAATATGAGTTAGATTGATAATAATAAGAGTAATAAGTATAGTAATTGTCGTTCTATCGATCATATAAGCATAATATGGCTAATAATATGAGTTAGATTGATAATACTAAGAGTAGTGAGTATAGTAATTCTCGTTCTATCGATCATATAAGCATAATATGGCTAATAATATGAGTTAGATTGATAATAATAAGACTAATAACTACAGTAATTGTCGTTCTATCGATCATATAAGCATAGTAAGGCTAATAATATGAGTTAGAGTGATAATACTAAGAGTAGTGAGTATAGTAATTCTCATTCTATCGATCATGTAAGCATAATATGGCTAATAATATGAGTTAGATTGATAATAATAACAGTAATAAGTATAGTAATTGTCGTTCTATCGATAATATAAGCATAATATGGCTAATAATATGAGTTAGATTGATAATACTAAGAGTAGTGAGTATAGTAATTCTCGTTCTATCGATCATATAAGCATAATATGGCTAATAATATGAGTTAGATTGATAATAATAAGAGTAATAAGTATAGTAATTGTCGTTCTATCGATCATATAAGCATAATATGGCTAATAATATGTGTTAGATTGATAATACTAAGAGTAGTGAGTATAGTAATTCTCGTTCTATCGATCATATAAGCATAATATGGCTAATAATATGAGTTAGATTGATAATAATAAGACTAATAACTACAGTAATTGTCGTTCTATCGATCATATAAGCATAGTAAGGCTAATAATATGAGTTAGAGTGATAATACTAAGAGTAGTGAGTATAGTAATTCTCATTCTATCGATCATGTAAGCATAATATGGCTAATAATATGAGTTAGATTGATAATAATAACAGTAATAAGTATAGTAATTGTCGTTCTATCGATAATATAAGCATAATATGGCTAATAATATGAGTTAGATTGATAATACTAAGAGTAGTGAGTATAGTAATTGTCGTTCTATCGATCATATAAGCATAATATGGCTAATAATATGAGTTAGATTGATAACAATAAGAGTAATAAGTATAGTATTTGTCGTTCTATCGATCATGTAAGCATAATATGGCTAATAATATGAGTTAGATTGATAATAATAAGAGTAACAACTACAGTAATTGTCGTTCTATCGATCATATAAGCATAATAAGGCTAATAATATGAGTTAGATTGATAATAATAAGAGTAATAAGAATAGTAATTGTCGTTCTCTCGATCATATAAGCATAATATGGCTAATAATATGAGTTAGAGTGATAATACTAAGAGTAGTGAGTATAGTAATTCTCATTCTATCGATCATTTAAGCATAATATGGCTAATAATATGAGTTAGATTGATAATAATAACAGTAATAAGTATAGTAATTGTCGTTCTATCGATAATATAACCATAATATGGCTAATAATATGAGTTAGATTGATAATACTAAGAGTAGTGACTATAGTAATTCTCGTTTTATCGATCATATAAGCATAATATGGTTAATAATATGAGTTAGATTGATAGTAATAAGAGTAATAAGTATAGTATTTGTCGTTCTATCGATCATATAAGCATAATATGGCTAATAATATGAGTTAGATCGATAATAATAAGAGTAATATGTATAGTAATTGTCGTTCTATCGATCATATAAGCATAATATGGCTAATAATATGAGTTAGATTGATAATAATAAGAGTAATGAGTATAGTAATTGTCGTTCTATCGATCATTTAAGCATAATATGGGTAATAATATGAGTTAGATTGATAATAATAAGAGTAATAACTACAGTAATTGTCGTTCTATCGATCATATAAGCATAATAAGGCTAATAATATGATTTAGAGTGATAATACTAAGAGTAGTGAGTATAGTAATTCTCATTCTATCGATCATATAAGCATAATATGGCTAATAATATGAGTTAGATTGATAATAATAAGAGTAATGAGTATAGTAATTGTCGTTCTATCGATCATTTAAGCATAATATGGGTAATAATATGAGTCAGATTGATAATAATAACAGTAATAAGTATAGTAATTGTCGTTCTATCGATCATATAAGCATAATATGGCTAATAATATGAGTTAGATTGATAATAATAAGAGTAATAAGTATAGTATTTGTCGTTCTATCGATCATTTAAGCATAATATGGCTAATAATATGAGTTAGATTGATAATAATAAGAGTAACAACTACAGTAATTGTCGTTCTATCGATCATATAAGCATAATAAGGCTAATAATATGAGTTAGATTGATAATAATAAGAGTAATAAGAATAGTAATTGTCGTTCTCTCGATCATATAAGCATAATATGGCTAATAATATGAGTTAGAGTGATAATACTAAGAGTAGTGAGTATAGTAATTCTCATTCTATCGATCATTTAAGCATAATATGGCTAATAATATGAGTTAGATTGATAATAATAACAGTAATAAGTATAGTAATTGTCGTTCTATCGATAATATAACCATAATATGGCTAATAATATGAGTTAGATTGATAATACTAAGAGTAGTGACTATAGTAATTCTCGTTTTATCGATCATATAAGCATAATATGGTTAATAATATGAGTTAGATTGATAGTAATAAGAGTAATAAGTATAGTATTTGTCGTTCTATCGATCATATAAGCATAATATGGCTAATAATATGAGTTAGATTGATAATAATAAGAGTAATAAGTATAGTAATTGTCGTTCTATCGATCATATAAGCATAATATGGCTAATAATATGAGTTAGATTGATAATACTAAGAGTAGTGAGTATAGTAATTCTCGTTCTATCGATCATTTAAGCATAATATGGGTAATAA